>NW_024376377.1:0-67535 GCF_016808335.1 Panicum virgatum
CCGTACTCGTCCCACCCGCTCTTGATGGCCACGCAGTCGTCGCCGGAGACGACGTAGCAGTCCTCGATGTGGACGCCGGAGCATGTCCGGGTTGATGCCGTCCGTGTTGGGGGAGTGTGTCGGCGCAAGGATCGGCACCCCCTGTGTTAGCAAATAATGCAAACCAAGATCGAACACGAGACACGATTTTTATGTGAAAAACTCTTACGGGAAAAACTACGAGCGCCAACCGGCTATCTTCACTATAATGGAGAGAGTTACAACGTAGGGAATACAATGAGTCGTCTCGCTCTTCCTATACGACTACAAGATATATACATAAGAGGACTAAACAGACTGCAGTCCAATACAGAAACAAATCCGCTAAACACATAACCCGAACCGCGGGCCCTCAAGGCATCCCCGTAGGACTCACGTTGGAATCCGGATCGTAAACTCCACTTTGAGACGAATTCAACAAACCCCGTAGGACGATTGTCGTCACTCCTTTATGGGGAGACCGCTACGGGCGACTCTCTGCTGCACGTGGTTGCCGCCGCATGCGGCGACGGCGACGGCGAATTCGTGGAGTGCGCCAGACGATATGCGGCAAGAAGGGTGGGAGGCGCCTCCTGCTCGCGAGCAACAAGAATGGCGACACACCCCTGCACTGCACCGCCGCTGCTGGGAACGCCGAGATGATCTCCTGCCTCGTTGGTCTGCTCATCATGGCCAATGCCGCCGATGAGATTGAGAAGAAGTCGTTCCTGGAGGCGCAGAACAAGTGTGGGGAGACCGCCTTGCACCACGCGGTCAGGCGGGCCTGCATGATGCAGAGCAAACGCGATGCATCCCACAGGAGCAATAGCGTGGATTGCATCGACAAGCTGATGACCATGGATCCATGGCTGGCCTGCATTCCAGATGATGATGAGGACGGTGCTTCTCCGTTGTACCTGGCCATCTCGTTGGGGAGAAATGGAGATTGCACAGCGCCTGTCTGACAAGAGCAAAGGCAAGCTGTCCTACTCCGGACCAGGTGGACGAAACGTCTTGCATGCGGCAGTTTCCTGTGCAAATAATGTCCAAGGTAATTACTATACTAGCTACTCCCCATATAACGGCTTGTTATCTGCGGCATGCATGCAGCGAGACCATTATTCGTTACATGCACGTACAATTCATTTATTTGAAACAATAATCAATTAGATGAATTTTGGTAGGACCACTAGCTTTTAGACAAATCTAAATTTTAAATCCTAAAGGAGCAGTGAAGCGCTCTCGTTTTACAAGGGACTAAATATAATACAAATATCAATCCCAAGAAGTCTGATACACACATTTATTACATAAGATAGTCTCAAGGTCGTTCGTAGGGGAATGGGCGAGTTACATAGACCTAGAAAAGAAAAGAAAAACTCAAACAATGCAGGTACCGAAGGCGGTAATTACCCAACAACAACTCTACAAACTACACATGCATCCTTCTACAAACCACAGGCAAGTTGGGTGCAGAAGCGATCTTCTACTCGAAGTCTTCACCGGCGACGAAGTGGAAATTTTGGTTATCCACAGGTGATTCTAGCAATTCAACAGACAAATGTTCCGGTATTGCTGAATTTTCTCAACATCCTTCACCTTAGTAAATAGGGTTATGATCCAATAGTTTAAGTTTACATGGATGTAAAATCCAGACATTAAATTTATGTTCCACTACTAGCGGCACGTTACGCATCTTTGGTGGTAAAATTAGTATCTTGCGCTTCCAATTTTGTTTCTGTGTGTGAGGTATCAACATAAATATTTTTTAAAACTTTTCAATTAAAGGAGATCATATAGACAAATGAAAAATACCATGTGCCCATTCAACGATGTTTAGCTCGTCATTGGTTTCTTTAGGCCAGTGCACTCATGTTTTTCATGTCTTGTTATACCATCTTCCTCTTGCCCCCCCCCCCACCCCCCACCAACCATCCCTACACACATACAGGCACAGGGCTCCAACTGCATTGCTTGGGTCCTAATTAATTTTTAGCACTTAGTTTGGAAAATAAATCATGACTAGATAAATTTCTAGCATTTTATTCAAGAACTAGTTTCTGTGCAAATCAAATTAAACACCTTTTTTCCTGAGCTTATTTTTATTGTCAAAAGTACATATCAATGTTAGACTGCAAAGTTCCTAGAAATTTTATTTAATGTTAAAGAAAAGGTGAGAAAGACTTATTTTTTAAATAAAAAACATAAGTGCTCAGTCTTTCCGTTCTCAATACATATTCCGATTTGAAAATTACAGCATGAAACTGAATAAGATATGACATACATTTTTTGGAAAAAATACAATTTAGGATTGCATTATGAATCATTCTAAACAAGAATCAAGAAGGAACAACAAACAACAATGAACACAAACTATCTGACAATAACAAAACACAAGTTGAAATATGGCGTTCAATATCTAGGTTTTGGAGTTCTGAATCCGACAAGAAATAATGATAAAAGACAATAATTTTGTGATTGTTCACAATACTTATGAGGCCAAAACATGCATCAGCAAACAATTGCAGGAGAGGACAAGAGATTTGGATAGAGCACATTCAGATGCACGAACAAATAAATCAGCAGCTGGCTGTTCGATCTGACCCACGCGCCTGCATTTCACTGCGCCTGCCGCCGCCGCTTCCATCTCGCTTGCTGCTGGTGCACACCTCCACGTCGCAGCAGCCGCCGCTGCCACCCACCGCCTCCGCTGCAGCTGCTCCTGCTATGGTGAAATTAAATTAAAGAAAGACATTTGGAAATTATTGATGCGATTTTTGAAAGCAGGCGATAACTAGCTGATGCGTTAGCAATCAGCGGCTGGCTTGTTGGCTCACCGTTGTCCACCGTGAGGTTGGAGAAGAAGCCACCCGGCGAGCTGCTGTGCCGCGCCAGCATGTCCATGGACCCGTCCAGCTGTCTCTACCTGTCACCGTGGTTGCCGAGCTAGTCTACTGCAGAACCTGTCATTGCAAACGCCCCTATTACCACTGATTTGAACTGAGCCAGTGGTGAAAGTCTATTACTGCCGGTACCCCCCACCTCCCCCGTGACCCCTCCCCTTGCTTCTGCCACCTCCCTTACCACTACTACAGAAAAGCCAATTTGTCCCGGTTGGGAACGGCTTTAGTCCCGGTTTTCCAACCGGAACCGCCAGACCGGGACAAAAGAGGGGAGCCTTTAGTCCTGGGTCAGGCAATCGGGACCAATAACGACCTTTGGTCCCGGTTGGTGGGGCTGCCAGGATCGACGTGGTAGGCAGCATCTTTGGTCCCGGTTGGTGTTCCAGGCCCCTTTTTTTTCTTTTCTCTGTTTTCATTTCCATTCATTTCTTTTTCATTTCAATTTTACTTTTGTATTTGAATTCAAGTAGAGTATGAACTCCACTAATATATATATATATAGATATTTATTCTTAATATTTATCCATATATATAAGAATTCACAATACATATGTGAATTCCTATGTATATGGTAAATATAAGAACAAATATTATATATTATATAAAGGGTCCG
The DNA here is from genome assembly GCF_016808335.1 of Panicum virgatum. Lineage (NCBI taxonomy): Eukaryota > Viridiplantae > Streptophyta > Magnoliopsida > Poales > Poaceae > Panicum > Panicum virgatum. The sequence continues at coordinate 3,535 of NW_024376377.1, forward strand.
ACTATTGGGAGCCCAAGGCTTTCAATAAGTATTGGAAGCCCCGGCCACCAGCCACGCCCTCCCCCCGTGCAAGCGGCTGGGCGCTGGTCCCCAGCGTCCCAGCGCTAGATGCTCGCCATGCGCCGATGGTCATAAAAAACCAGTGTTCTAAAAAACGTTTTTAACATCGTTTAAACGCTGAACGGTGGCCAAGCGCTGCGTTAATCACAGTGTCGTTTAATCACAACACACATTTATCATGTTCAATCTACGTTTAATCACAAAAAACTCTAAACTATAGGCAAGCGTTCGCCTAACGTCTAGTGTTTTTTTAGAACCTTAAAACAGTCGTCTAGGTCATACAAACATGTTATCCGAGTCATAGATACCTCCTATGGAAAAGTCAGCAGAGCTGACACATGCTAACCTATGCACTGCCACCTGACACATGCATACACCAGCCACCTAACGCATGCATGCATGCATGCACACACTCAACATTTCTTTTATTTTTTCACTATAATTCTTCACTCGAAGATCCAATTCACTAACGGTTTCCACCACAAGATTCGTGACATTTTTATGCACAATTTGAAACCCATTTTGAATATATTTTTTGAATTTTTTAATTCATAATTTTACATGAGCATAGAAACATAGGGTCACAAGTATAGAAAGATACTCGAGCATAGAAACATAAGGACGGGTGCATAAAAATATAGGGATACAAGCATACAAATGTTTCGAAGCATAGAAACCTACACCTAAAAAATGTTGAGCGGTCCATTTCTTTAACCTAAGAGCATAGAAACCTACACGCATGAACATAGGGATAACGTCACTTTTTTGAAATTTGAAATTCATCAATAACCAGGCACATAACCTCTGTACCAAGACCAAAGAACCCACCGTGCATAGCACTCTAAACATCCAGATATAGAATCTAGTGCATTTTTTTGCCTCGCGCGCCAGGCCCTTGAACCTAGGAGCATATAACCTATGTACACTGGTATCCCACGATCCCGGTTTCCACACCACGATGCACAAAACTCTATGAATCTAATCATATAAACCTATGTATTTTGCCTTTCCAATTTAAACTTTACATCATACAGGTCATATAAGAATGTCATAGAAGACAACGCTAAAGGTGTTCTCTTACTATAAATTCCCAAAAACGCGAGCATAGAAACTATGTGTTGTGATCATAGAATCTGACTCACTTTTGTTTAGAATTCAAAAGTTTGAATCCAGCTATAATGATCCTTCACCCCCCCCCCCCACCCCCACCAGAGGTATAGAACTTGGTGGGCACGAGGTATAGAACCCCCTTGATATTTGAAATTTGAATCCAACTATCTACACATCCAATCATAGAAATAAGTGTATGCATAAAAAAGAAGGCATGTAAAACTACACAGGAACTGTTGCCTCTGAATTTTGAATTTTAAATCTTATTGATGTATAGAAGTCATAGTGGCTGGTCATAGAACTCACATAACACATGCATAGATTCTCCCAATTTTGGACTTTCAAAATCACAAACTATTTAATTGCTGAGAAAATTGAAATTTGAATCTCCAACATCACAATTACCGTCTTAGCATAAAACCAATGCATTTTCTCTTTGCCGTTCGAAATTTGAAACATAAACACATGTTTTCCTCTGAAGTTTAAAATTTGAATATTTATATCATAGAATAATTTATATGGTAGCATAGAATCAGATATCGAATATGTCATAGAGATATGTACATACATGCATAGAAAGAGACATAATGTCTGAGGATGAAATTTTTAAATTTCAAATCTAATTGGAACAAAGAAAACTATGACCATATGTCATAGAGGAGCAGATCAGAGAGCTCCATGAGGCGGATGACCATCAGAGTGTTCCCCGGCCCTAGCGGCGCAGTGCAGCGGCATGTCCTCCATGCTTTTGGGCGCCGCCATCGTCAGCAGGTGGCTACCCCTGCCCTGGATCTCGCTTGCTGCGCAGCTGAGGTGCATGAAAAATACCTAAAAAAGGAAGAAACTATTGTCATTTGAATCAATTATATATATATACATCAGGAAGTATTTATGCTCAAGCACACACGTATATATGATTATAAACAACAGTGTAGGAACGATTAGCCGAGCAAACCCCCAATTTTTTCAAATCCGACCAAACTAACTGTAATTTACAAAGCTCATCCTCCCCTGCCAGTCGGATGAGCATAGAAACCTTTATATAGTGGCATAGAAACATGCCATGTACGCAAAGATCCATATAACAGTTTCTGTAGGGAAACGGGTAGGCTACGCTAGCATCACTACCGCATAAACCCAAGATACTTGCGAGTAGAAGATCATAGATCGTTACCACTAGACGCGCAGCGCAGCGGAAGAAGTCGCGCGTCGATGTAGAGGAAGTAGTCGATCACGTCCCACGAACCGAGCTCCTCGTACTTGATCCCAGCAGCCGATCAGCGCAGCAGTCGCAGCAGCGCCTCCACGGAGTCCACACGTACGGGGATGAAACGCCGGGCGTCGGTGTGCTAGCACCGCACGCACGGCAAGGGCGGCGGCCGAGAGAGAGGGAGGGGCGGCGGCTAGGGAGGTGGCGCGGCTCAGGTCATCGCCCCCCCTAGCCCCTCCCTCATATATATAGGGCGTACTAATGGGCTTCTATCTCATAGGCCCATTAGTAACCCTAATCCCTCTTGGATCAATATCCACTTGGGCCTTTAAACCGTATTGTGATGATGGGCTCTTGGGCATATCACCAACAATCTCCCACTTGCACTAGAGACAATCATACATGCAAGCTTTCCAACATTCCAAACCCCTTAAGTGTGTGACCCGTTAGGTTCATGTGTAGGTGGTCGTGATCGGAAATCATTTCCGAATCACAAGTCAATAGCGGCACCTAGCAGGGCATAGTGACTCACAAATACACATAAAGATCATATCGGCCGAACCATAGATATACTCATACACCGATCCCTTTGCCACACGATACCAGTCAAGCTCAAAGCGAGATGCGTGCCACCTTTGTGATAGCTCGACCATTCTCTCGATCTAATAGTGGATTCTATTCATAACTAACCTTTAGTCATCATGATTAACTCTTTAATCACTTTGGCATGGCCATGCACTTTCAAATCCAACTATCTCGAGGGGCCCAGAGATATCTCTCCCGTTATCTAGGAGGGGCAAATTCCATCTTGATCCGCTCACATCCCATTCCATGTTTCATGACATACATGTAAGCTGCTTTTGTAACTACCCAGTCACGGAGTAGCGTTTAGCAGCCCCAAGATGCACCACTACACACAGTGAGAAACAATGGCGATCTCAGGTCTAAGGATTCAGTAGGTATAACACTCAAGAACAACTGATGGCACATACAAAATAACAATCCCAACATTGTCTTGGAGTGGGTCAATCCAACACCATGTTCACCAACATGTGTCCACATCATTAATCCGATATCTCCATATCCATGATCCGTGAAACATGATCATCAATTAATGCATGTGCTAGTCTCAACGTCGTTGTTGTCCCACACAACGACATAAACTAGGGATAATTTAGAATCATATCATTTTCAACAAAGAGTTTCACGAACAAGTCACATACTTGATAATCAATGTAAAATAATCATCCATGGAACAAATAACAATTATTTATCATTACATAAACATACTCATGACACAAAATCTCCCACGCACACTAGAATCACTGATGTAAGTATCTAATACCCATAGATCTCATGTGCGCCTCATGCTTTGATTGTGGGAGAGGCTTCGTCAACGGATCAGCAACGTTTGAATCCGTGTGCACCTTGCAAACCTTCACATCACCTCTCTCAACAAAGTTACGGATGAGGTGATACTTTCGCAGTATATGTCTGGACTTCTTAGTTGTTCTAGGCTCCTTTGCTAGTGCAACGGCACCACTATTATCACAATAGAGGTCCACTGGACTGGACGCACTAGGAACAACACCCAAGTCAGAAACAAACTTTCTGATCCAAACAGCTTCTTTTACAGCTTCGGAAGCTGCAATATACTCGGCCTCTGTCGTCGAATCAGCCATCGTATCTTGCTTGGAACTCTTCCAGCTCACTGCCCCACCATTGAGGCAGAAAACAAAACCGGATTGCGATTTGGAGTCATCTTTGTCTGTTTGAAAACTAGCATCGGTGTAACCCTTTACAAGGAGCTCATCTTCGCCTCCAAATATTAGGAACATATCCTTAGTTCTTCTCAAGTACTTAAGGATACTCTTTACAATTGTCCAGTGAGGTTCACCGAAATCTGACTGATACCTGCTCGTAACACTTAGAGCAAAGGAAACATCTGGGCGCGTGCAAAGCATAGCATACATGATCGACCCTATGGCTGAAGCATAAGGAATCGTACTCATCCTCTTTTGCTCATCAGGTGTCGTAGCACACTGACTCTTGCTTAGAGTAATGCCATGTGACATTGGCAAGAAACCTTTCTTGGAATCTTGCATATTGAACCGATTCAATATCTTGTCAATGTACGTGTCTTGGCTCAATCCAATTAGCCTTTTTGATCTATCTCTATAGATCCTAATACCCAGAATATAAGCCGCCTCTCCTAAATCCTTCATCGAAAAACTCTTTTTCAATGAGATTTTAACGGCTTCAAGCATTGGAATATCATTTCCGATCAGTAATATGTCATCCACATATAGGACCAGAAACACAAGTGCGCTCCCACTAGCCTTTTTGTAAACACAAGGCTCATCTTCATTCTTGATGAAGCCAAACCCTTTGACTACTTCATCAAAACGAATATTCCAACTCCGAGATGCTTGCTTCAATCCATAGATGGACCTCTGAAGCTTACATATTTTCCCAGCATTTTTAGGATCGACAAAACCTTCAGGCTGTGTCATATACACATCCTCACTTAGATGTCCATTAAGAAAAGCGGTTTTGACATCCATTTGCCATATCTCATAGTCATAATATGCGGCAATTGCTAGGAGAATCCGAACAGACTTTAGCATTGCGACGGGCGAAAAGGTTTCCTCATAGTCAACACCTTGAATTTGTCGGAAACCTTTCGCCACCAATCGTGCCTTATAGATGTGAACATTTCCATCCATGTCTAATTTTTTTCTTAAAAATCCACTTACAGTCGACAGGTCTTACACTGTCAATCTGATCGACCAAGTTCCAAACTTGATTATCATGCATGGATTTTAACTCGGATTCCATGGCTTCAAGCCATTTGTCGGAGTCGGGTCCCATCATTGCTTCTTTGTAGGTCAAGGGCTCATCATTTTCCATCAATAATACATGGCGCTCCTCCGTAATAAGGAGGTTGAGCTTGTCAGTAGCGCGACGTGCCCTTATAGACCTTCGTGGGGCTGGTGCCTCAACTACGGGTTGTGCAACATCTTGCACATCCCGTGGATCTTCAGTGGGTGCTGAAACAGTTTCGGGTGTTTCCTGAATTTCTTCAAGTTGCACCTTGCTCCCACTAAATCCTTTTGAGAGAAACTCCTTTTCTAAGAAAACACCATTGCGAGCGACAAACACTTTGTCTTCCGCCTTATTGTAAAAATAATATCATTTGGTTTCCCTAGGATACCCCACAAGGAAACATTTGTCTGACTTTGGAGTGAACTTATCAAACGTTTGACATAAGCCTCACATCCCCAAACTTTGAGAAAAGATAATCCGGGACGCTTCCCAGTCCATATCTCATATGGTGTCTTCTCAACAGACTTACTTGGAACCCTATTCAGTGTGAACGCAGCAGTTTCAAGAGCATAACCCCAAAATGACAATGGAAGATCAGCTTGGCTCATCATGGACCTAACCATGTCCAACAAGGTTCGGTTTCCTCCGTTCGGATACCCCATTCCATTGAGGCGTTCCGGACGGAGTTAGCTGCGGAATAATTCCACATTGCTTCAAATGATCACCAAATTCAAGGCTCAAATATTCTCCTCCACGATCAGATCGTAGAAATTTAATTGTCTTGCCTAATTGATTTTGTACTTCATTCTGAAATTCTTTGAACTTTTCAAATGATTCAGACTTGTGCCTCATTAAGTAGATATAGCCAAATCTACTAAAGTCATCAGTGAAAGTAATGAAGTACTAAAAACCACCTCTGGCTATTGAGCTCATTGGTCCACATACATCGGTATGTACAAGTCCCAACAAGTCACTCGCCCTCTCACTCTGACCAGTGAAAGGCGCTTTGGTCATCTTTCCAAGAAAACAAGACTCACATGTGTCAAATGATTCAAAATCAAATGAGCTTAACAATCCATCTTTATGGAGTTGTTCAATGCGCTTCTCATTTATATGACCTAAGCGATAATGCCAAATAAAAGTGGGATTCAAATCATTTGGTCTAAGCCTCTTAGTATTAATGTTACAGACAGATTTATCCTCAAGATCAAGAACATATAATCCATTCACCAATGGACAATGAGCATAAAAAATACCATTGCAAAAGATAGAACAACGTTTGTTCTCAATTACAATCTTAAAATCACCAACTTCTTCCAAACATGAAGAAGAAATAATGTTCTTGCTCAAAGCAGGAATGCAATAACAATTATTTAATTCTAAAACTAATCCGGAGGGTAGAGACAAGTGGTAGGTGCCGACCGCCAACACCGCAACCTTTGCGCCATTGCCGACCCGAACGTCCAACTCGCCTCTTGCAAATCTTCTAGTCTCACTTAGACCCTGCAACGATTTGCAAGTGTGAATCATCGATCCAGTATCAAATACCCATGATTCACTAGAAGATAATGCAATATTTATTTCTATAACATTTATACCTGAAGTGGAAGTCTCACTTCCCTTCTTCTTCTTCTTTTCTTCCAAGTACTTCTTGCAGTTCCTAGACCAATGTCCCTTTTCATGACAGTGGAAGCATTCATCTTCAGAAGTAGGGCCAGATTTGGCCTTAGGTGCTGGCTTTAGCTTAGAGCCTGAGGACTCACCACCGGAACTCTTTTCCTTGCCTTTACCTTTGGGATTAGGAGGCGTCCAACGCTTCCTCTTTTTGTTCCCCTTCTGAATCATCATCACATGATTGGGATTCTTCTTAATGCTCTCCTCTGCTGTTTTTAGCATCCCATGCAACTCACTCAATGTTTTATCCAAGCCATTCATCTGAAAGTTCATGATAAAAGGCTCATAGCTCGCCGGGAGCGACTGGAGAATAACATCAGTAGCCAAGTCTTGGTGAAGTTCAGAACCAAGTCTATCCAAAGTCTCAATGTAACCAATCATTTTGATCACATGAGGACTGACTGGGCTACCTTCTGCCAGCTTGCACGCAAACAAGGATTTTGAGATATTGAACCTCTCAGTCCTGGCTTGGTTCTGAAACATCCCACGCAGCCCCTCGATCATGGTATGAGCATCCGCATGCTCATACTGCTTCTGCAGATCAGGGGACATGGTGGCGAGCATCAGACAGCTAACATCAAGTGAGTCATTGCAGTGCTTCTCATTAGCTCTGCGATCAGCAGCAGTTGCATTGTCAGGGAGATCATCAGGATATGGCTGCTCAAGAACATACTCCTTTTTCTCTTGCCTGAGAACAATTCTCAGGTTGCGGTACCAATCAATAAAGTTTGTTCCATTCAACTTTCCTTTCTCAAGAACAGAACGCAAATTGAAAGCGGAATTGTTACTGGCAGACATGATCTATAACATTAAAGTAAAGCAAGATTTCAGCACTAAGTTTATGTAAAGACTTTCATTAACTGATTTAACAAAAGACAACCTACTATATCAAAGTCATCTTCCCTCTAATAACATATAGTGGTTCAAGATCCATAATCACTAAAATTCTAGTGAGCTTTAGCATCATGGCTAGAAAAGTAGTGATACAGGTAAGTAACAAATTACTAATCACATCTCTATGCGACTCTTGTTTGTTGGGTGGCATCCAATGCCCCGGCCCCAACCCTATGCCTTAAAGCCCAAAACTGTTTTGATAGCTTTGTTGAGTAAACCAATACTATGCTTGTGAATGTCCGACATCCACCCTATACAAAAGTGATAGCTGAGGGTACTCTACTTTGGTAAACCTACCACACAACGATCAAAATTTATAGGTGCAGCTATTGGTAAAAGGCATAAAAAACTCAACCTTTTCTGAGGGAAGCTATTCTATCATGATTAAAGCATCCACCATATGTAAAAGCATGAAAGAATAGTATGACAGAAAAATAAACATCACAGGCATATAATCATATTATATTGTGAATAGTATGGCCTCTTGCATCACAATGGGCTCCATCGCCATGGCTCCAAGGTGACCTCCATTGCCATCCGTCCTGTCTTGTGGTGATCATCATCGCCATCATGATTGAAACCTCCATGAAAAGATACTAAGCTACTACATCTAATAGCTAGTGAAATAATTACATGAGGATTCAAACATCACAAGTCGACACGCAGGTCGTTACACAGATCGCATCTATGGAATCCCTATGAAAATCTCATCAGAGTGATCGCATCACCTCAAATCCGAGCCATTCATAATGCCTCAATTTTCACTAGGTCAATCACCTTGACCGTGCAAACTTTGCACTTGAGAAGACTGCATCTACACATGACCTTGATCTGTTGGTTCAATCTGCTGACTATGCACACAGTTAGTCCCGATGGTGATTCCAGCCGGTAGGGACATGTCGTATGCATAACAGAGAAAGAACACAAACTAATCTTTTGTCACATGCCGCGCAATCAACTCGCTCCAGTTTTAACCCCTTATGACCAATTGATCTAATCAAACCGTGCAAAAGTAATAGATCCAATCTACTACAACAACATATCACCTATATGCAAAAAGATCCAGACCAAAAACTACGCAAGATGGCTCTGGTACCACTGTAGGGAAACGGGTAGAATCTGACTCACTTTTGTTTAGAATTCAAAAGTTTGAATCCAGCTATAATGATCCTTCACCCCCCCCACCCCCACCAGAGGTATAGAACTTGGTGGGCACGAGGTATAGAACCCCCTTGATATTTGAAATTTGAATCCAACTATCTACACATCCAATCATAGAAATAAGTGTATGCATAAAAAAGAAGGCATGTAAAACTACACAGGAACTGTTGCCTCTGAATTTTGAATTTTAAATCTTATTGATGTATAGAAGTCATAGTGGCTGGTCATAGAACTCACATAACACATGCATAGATTCTCCCAATTTTGGACTTTCAAAATCACAAACTATTTAATTGCTGAGAAAATTGAAATTTGAATCTCCAACATCACAATTACCGTCTTAGCATAAAACCAATGCATTTTCTCTTTGCCGTTCGAAATTTGAAACATAAACACATGTTTTCCTCTGAAGTTTAAAATTTGAATATTTATATCATAGAATAATTTATATGGTAGCATAGAATCAGATATCGAATATGTCATAGAGATATGTACATACATGCATAGAAAGAGACATAATGTCTGAGGATGAAAATTTTAAATTTCAAATCTAATTGGAACAAAAGAAAACTATGACCATATGTCATAGAGATATGTCATAGAGGAGCAGATCAGAGAGCTCCATGAGGCGGATGACCATCAGAGTGTTCCCCGGCCCTAGCGGCGCAGTGCAGCGGCATGTCCTCCATGCTTTTGGGCGCCGCCATCGTCAGCAGGTGGCTACCCCTGCCCTGGATCTCGCTTGCTGCGCAGCTGAGGTGCATGAAAAATACCTAAAAAAGGAAGAAACTATTGTCATTTGAATCAATTATATATATATACATCAGGAAGTATTTATGCTCAAGCACACACGTATATATGATTATAAACAACAGTGTAGGAACGATTAGCCGAGCAAACCCCCAATTTTTTCAAATCCGACCAAACTAACTGTAATTTACAAAGCTCATCCTCCCCTGCCAGTCGGATGAGCATAGAAACCTTTATATAGTGGCATAGAAACATGCCATGTACGCAAAGATCCATATAACAGTTTCTGTAGGGAAACGGGTAGGCTACGCTAGCATCACTACCGCATAAACCCAAAATACTTGCGAGTAGAAGATCATAGATCGTTACCACTAGACGCGCAGCGCAGCGGAAGAAGTCGCGCGTCGATGTAGAGGAAATAGTCGATCACGTCCCACGAACCGAGCTCCTCGTACTTGATCCCAGCAGCCGATCAGCGCAGCAGTCGCAGCAGCGCCTCCACAGAGTCCACACGTACGGGGATGAAACGCCGGGCGTCGGTGTGCTAGCACCGCACGCACGGCAAGGGCGGCGGCCGAGAGAGAGGGAGGGGCGGCGGCTAGGGAGGTGGCGCGGCTCAGGTCATCGCCCCCCTAGACCCTCCCTCATATATATAGGGCGTACTAATGGGCTTCTATCTCATAGGCCCATTAGTAACCCTAATCCCTCTTGGATCAATATCCACTTGGGCCTTTAAACCGTATTGTGATGATGGGCTCTTGGGCATATCACCAACAGTTTGGGGATGGGAAATTTTGAATTTTGAATCTAATTGGCTCATAGAAATTACATTAGCATGTTATAGAACTCGATCCGTGCGCCCCTGTGCCGGAATCCACGAGCTTGCAGCCTGCCACTGCTGCCAGCCGGGCAAACACCTCGCCGCACCGGCTCTGGCCCGCGCCGCCGCTGCCGCTGAGGCTGCCTCGCGCCGGCCGCTGGTCCCGTGCGAGCTGCGCGGCGCAGGGGGCAGCCCCTCCCCCCCTCTCCGGCGACCACGACGCGGAGCGTGCGCGGGCAGGGGCAGCAGGTGCAGAGCTACTGCTGCTGCTCAGAAAAGTGAACACTGTGCATGCGTGTGTGATGATAAGATATGATTGCATCGCATTGACTGTTCTGCCTTGCCTTTACCATCGGGAGAGGAGAAAGAAGAGCAGAAAGAAGAGAAAGAAAGAGAATCGAGTGCCTTACCTGGCTGCAGAGCGGTGCCTGAGCATGGAGCCGCAGCGAGGAGCAGGGGAGCATCTGGCGTGGGGTGCGCCGGGCGCCGCCGTTGCCTGCCTCTGCCCCGCTGTGGCGCTGTGGCTGTGGCATCGTTGTCAGCCGCGGGTGCACCGCGCCGAGCTGCAGCTGTAGGGCGGGGGCCGCGGAGGGAGCGGAAGATGAAGAATCACGAGTCGTCGGCGCGGTCCCGCTTGCGTAGGCTGGCGTACGTGAGCGGCGAGCTGGAGTAGGATGTGAGCCTCCTCCGCGCCAAGAAAAAGGAGCTCACCAAGCTCTGCCAGGAGGTCGGTAGCTCCTCGCCGGGCCGCCGTGTCCCTCCAGCGCCGCCGCAAGCCGCCGCCAGGGGTGTTGGAGGCAGGTGTGGGGTGGGGCAGATTAGGGTTGGGGATGAGTTGGATGTGTTTATATACCTCGGATTTGGACTGAGCCTAATGGGTCTGATGTGGGCCGATGGGGGAGATTGGCTGAGAACATAAGGTCGGTCCAGGAAGCAAGTTGATTGGTTGGAGCTTCCATTTGTTATTGAAAGACCTAGGCTCCTTATATATATATATATATATATATATATATATATATATATATATATATATATATATATATATATATATATATATATATATATATATATATATATATATATATATATAGTATACTATACTATGTGGCTGGCCATAGAATAACTTATTCTTTAGCCATGCCAACTAGCGGCATTATGACGCGCCAACCTGGCTGCCCCTCCCCATTAGGAGCACTGATAGCCTCAATTAATTAGCCACAATAATTACGATTCAAGAGCTACGACAATAATTACGAGAATTCAAGAGCTCCCACATATACCAGGGCATATATTGTAGAAAATCATTTACAGAAATTACCCTAACAATTAAATGGCACACATGGAGCATGGACTCTAGTAAATCATTAACGAGATTCTCGTAAATCAGATTTGTCAGGATTTGGATTCTAGTAGTACACACATATATGAGGGTATATATTGTAGTAAATCATTTATAGAAAATTACCATACAATAAAATGGCATAAAGGGGACATTGACTCTAGTAAATCATTTACTAAATCTTGTATGTCAGGTCTGCTGTCTTGATTTACACAGGTGGTAGATATGGATTCTAGTAATTCGTATACGAGGGATTATTCAAGCAAGTATAACTAGTAAAATAACTGTGAAGTTAACGGCATACAAGGGGCAGCCAAACCAGTGGGTTCTTATATTCTCGTAACATCTAGTATAACTTGTACCCTGCGCCTATACTTGCATGTGCGCTCCGCGGCTATGAATACGGATCAGAACAGTAATGACAGGGGCCTAATTACTGCAGCAGCAGCACCGCTCGGTTCAAGCCGCTTCTCAGTCATTAAATTCCCGTAACAATAGCTCGGCTCACTGGTCAACGTGCAATGACACTCGGGAATCAAAGCGAATCGGACGGGGAAGATGCGAGGGTGGCTATAGAATAACTATTCTATGGCCGGCTACAGTATATATATATACTTAATTACATGCAAAGTGCAATAAAAATTTTACTCAATATTATCATATTTACTTCTATTATCTATGTTTGACATTCCATCATAGTAGAATTCTCCTGTTTTGTCGAGGACTTCCTGAACAATAAATCCGCACATGGCTTCTTGAATCGCCAAAACCCTTTCCTCTGGTATAAGTGTCTCTCGCATTGCATAGAGCTATGAAAAAATGAGAATATTAATTACAACAATTACAAAACGAGTTGAAACTTTGATAAAGTTGTTTACTTACTTCCTCTTGCCATATGCTATACGCCTTCTGGTGACCTACTAGACTATGGATGTTTTCTATAATATAGTATACGCATAAATTATTTTCGTGTGCTTGCCTTCGACACTTTAAAAGAAAATGAAGTCATTAGATATCCATTTATACATATACTAAAATAAATGGAACGTGCAAAGTAGAATCCCATCCGTACCGGAAAGTTTGTCTTCAATTTAAGTTCAGCGCTGAAATTATCACTATGCTTTCGAATGAATCTCTTCCAAACCCTAAACATGATCGAAAACAAATAAATATATTTGTCGATGATTTCAAAGTAATGGTGATTGAGGGGGTATGGCTGGAATTAATTACTTTTTTAACATGTCGGTCATGTCTTTGTATAGGTCTGAATCTTTCCGCAATGAGTCCATGACAACCGCTAAGCTCTGGTAATAAAATATGAAAACTAGTACCCAGTGGTTTCTGCAAGATTATATGAATCGGAGCCACTTCTTATTAGGGTTAATAAAATTCAGTTATATAGAACTAAAAGAGTTACAGGGCAGAAAAGACTGACTGAAAGTTGTATGGAAACAGTATGTAAGACTTGTAGTGCTAAACGGATAAGTACTTGTATATGTTCTTGAATATTTCTGTAGGCTTGTCATGGAGATTCTTGCAATTCACAACCGATGGGTCGATGAAGCCGATGTGGTAGTACCCTTTTTTCTGTAAGTTTGAATCTCCATTCTACGGGATACAAAATGAAACAAGGAATCAATAGGTTAGGAACCTGTAATAATATTCCTTAGTTATATATGTTAATGAAAAAATTTTAAAGAACACCACTTACAGAAGCCACAAACTAACGATAGAGATGTCGAGGGCGTCCTGATAGTATAGTTGGTACACTTCTTCTCAATTAATCCATATCACGCCCTCTCAACGAAGGAAATCGTCATCCGTAAACTTTGCACCCTGCATGAAGTTCAGATCTGCCATTGCTTTCATATAGCAGTCATGCAGCCTTCACATTTGCGTTGGAAGCACATGCACGATCTCTAGGGGGACAAGGCTGGTGCCCTCCTTATATGGCCATCGAACCAATGGAGCTATCGGATAATCTGTTGTCTGCGGATCTTGATATTTTGACCCTGTAATATGATTAGTAGTGAGCTTTGATGATTGCAAGAAAGCCACAAACTCTTGTTGTTCCTCGTTTAGCACAACTAGCGGTTCTATTGATTGTTTCTTTTGGACTCCGAGCTGTGGAACATCGGATGATGATGACCCCGATTTCCTCTTCTCATATGATTTCGTAATCGAGCGTTCATAGTCCGAAAGTGGTTTAGGAATGAACTTTTTCTTATTTAATTCGCACATTCCAATAAAAAATTTCAATTTTGAAGGATCTACTGGTTTATCCTTCTTCTCTGGCTCCTTCTTTTTGAAGTGCTCTGTAACGGCGGCCTGGGTATGCTCCTTGCATTCTTCAGAAGTGTAGTCCTAGGGTAACTTAGGAGCCTCCTTGCTTTTCTTCTTCGGCTTCTGCTCTTTCTTTGGAGGCTCCTTAAACGATGCTTGCGACCTCGAGACCTATTTCTGCTTCTTTGGCGGTGGTGGAGGAGGTGAACTAGGAGACGGCGGTGAAGCAAGAGTTGACGGCTACCTAGGAGATAATGGTGAAGGAGAGTGTTCTGGTGCAGCTCGCGAAGACGCTGGCGGAGGAGGTGAACCAGGAGCGGGTTGCAGAGATGCAAAGCCTTGACCGGGTCCAAATTTGAAAGTCCCCAAAACCATTTTTGTACCGGGCTAAGCCACTAGCCGGTACTAAATGTCACATTTTAGTACCGGTCGGTGTTACCCACCGGTACTAAAATGGCGCGGCCATTTAGTACCGGCCGGTAACACCGACTGGTACTAAAATCTGACATTTAGTACCCGCCGGTGGTTTGGCCCGGTACTAGATGGTCCTCTAGGGGTTACTTCAAAAGAAATGCATCTCCCACCCAGTCACAAGTGATGCATATGTGGGATGGTAATGAAGGCTCGCACAAGGCCGAAGGTCGCGAGTTCGATTCCCATGGACCACGCACGTGCATATTACGCGCAAAATTCACGTGTGACTTGCAACGATGCATGTGTGCGGGGCCTCCTAGCTGCTCATCACTTTTTTTCTTTAATTTTTGGGCGCAAAACCATTTAGTACTGGTCAGTGTTACTGATTGGTACTAAGTGGTCCCTTTAATACCGGAAGTTTTGGCTGATACTAAATGGCGTGCCGTTTAGTACCGATCAAACGGTACTGGTCAGCCGCCCAGTACCAAAAGGGGGTTACTGATCGGTACTAATGCTAGATTTTTTAGCAGTGACCGAGCGACCGAGGCTGCCGTGTGGGGCGCCTTCGTGCCTGCGTGCTGGTCACGGGCGACCTCTGGTCCTCCACCACGTGGGGGCTGGGTGTGGGGTAGGCTACGCCCGATGCCTGCCGGCCTGCGCGCGGGGGCATGGCAGGCAGAGCCCGCGCCAGCAGGCGGCGAGGCGGGACGAGCGACGCTAGCGTGAGCCGGCGAGTGAGCGGGGCAGGCGGCGCCTGTGCGAGCAGGGTGGGCGGCGCCAACGCAAGCCACAGCAGCGCGGCCTGACTGTGGCCGCGGCTGCGCGCGGCCTTTGTTCATCGGCCTAGGAGCCGCCAGGCGCCGCTGGGATTGCCAGATTGATGAGAGAATGAGTGAGCCAGCAGCCAGGGAGGGGGATGGCGGCTGAGTGGTCGACCAGGTGAGGGAGAGGCGAGAGGGACTGAGGGTGGGTGAAGGGGATTTTCAGATTATATACCTAGGGTTTCTAATCGGTTTTTATTGGGCTGATTGTATCGGGGGCTGATGGAGCTCCGCGGGTTAGATTTAGAATCCGCCCAAACTCTTGGAGATGCCCCTCCAATAGTTTGGCAAACGACTTAGCAAAATATGGCAACTTGGCAAAAACTCTCCCTCACCGCGCATATTTGGCAACTTGGCAAAGGGCTTGGCAAATCCTCTCCTTGCTTGCATGTTGCGTACTGACCACGAAAATAAAGTCTTCTCCCTGCTTGCATGCTGCCTATTGCCAGATACTCAGATAGAGAGAACAGAGCACTCACACTACTACAAAAACGTTGATTTGTCCCTGTTGGGAAACCGCTGTTGTCCCGGTTTCCCAACCGGGAACGCCTGTCCGGGACAAAAGGGGGTGCCCTTTTGTCCCGGGTGTGGCAACCCGGATAAAAGAGGACCTTTTGTTCCGGTCGGTAACACCAACCGGGACAAAAGGTGCAGCCAGCGCCCACGCCCACGTGGCTGGCGCACCCTTTTGTCCCGGTTGGTGTTACCAACCGGGACAAAAGGTCTCTTTTTTTTCATGTTTTTCTTTTCTCAATTCTTTTTCTATTTCAATTATACTTTTGCATTTCAATTAAACTTATGTATTGGAATTCAGTGTGTATGATCTCCACTAATATATACATATATATATAGTTACTTATATAATATTTGTCCTAGATAGTTTTCATATATAAATTAATTCACTTATATATATATGTATACACATATCTATACATGTGAATTCCTTTACATATGAAAATGTCTAGGACCAATATTATATAAATATATATATATACACACATATATATTATTGGAGTGCTTATATATATAATACATACATACTCCATCATATTTGCATAGGTATATTCGTTCTTAATTACATAGTAGAATTCGCCTTTTGGAAATTTAATACATACATACATACTCATAAATAGAAATTTAATACATAGACACACATATATATTTACATAGTTATATTCGTTCTTAATTACATATATACGCGTATATTGTCATATTTGCTGTGATTGTCAATATTAGATATTCCATCATAGTAGAATTCGCCTTTTGGATCGAGGACTTGCTCAACAATAAATCCGGAGAATTGTTCTTGAATCGCCATAATCTTTTCCTCCGGTACGAGTTTATCGCGCATCTCCCCGACCTATGGAAAAAGGGGATAATTAATTTCGACTAATTAAAATACGAGTTCAAATATTAACAAGTTTTTTTACTTACTTCCTCCTCCCAATCTGTCCAGCCCTTTGGAGGACCTACCAGACCATGGATGTTCTCGCATACATAGTATGCGCACAATACAGTGCCTGGTTTCTGCCTCATACACTTTAAGAGAGAAGAAATTATCAGGTATTTACATGAATATATAATAAAACTAATGAATCGTGCAACGAATCATCCAAGCGCGTACTGGAAAATCTGTCTTGATCTTCAATTCCTTGTCAAATTTGCCTGGATGATTTTTAGCGAATTCTTTCCAAACCCTGTGCATGATTAGAACAATTATAGTCAAGTAACAAAGTGATTCAAATTATCGGTCATGGACGGAGTAGTGGTAGAACTACTTTTTCATCATGTTAAGAAGATTTTCGTATTGTTCTGGAGGTCTCCTCAATGAGTCCATAACCACGAGTAGGCTCTTCTCGGGAATTATGACAATTAGGACAAAGTGTTCACTGCAAGATTATACGGAGGCAGTTCTTGGTAGTTAAGGTTTAAACAATTCGATTATAGAATAGAAAGAGTTAGACGGAAGGAATCACTCACGCAAAGTTGTAAGGAAACAATATCATTTGCTTGTTGTGATGAACGCTTATGTACTTGAACAAGTTTTGGAATATGTCATCGGGATTGTCACGTAGAAGCCTCCAATTACAAGTAATTGGGTCGATGAAGCCGAGGTGAGAGTATCCCTTTCTTCTGCAAGTATGTATCTCCATTCTACATGATACCGAATAAATCAAGAGATCAGTATGTTGAGATCATGCAAAACAATACGTAAGGAGAGTAAAATACTTACAGAACCCACAAGCCGACCATAGAGATGTCGAGGGCCTCCTGATGGAATAGTTGGTAAATTTCTTCCCAGTTTATCCATATAATGGCCTCCCCCCGTAAGAAATCGTCATCTTTAATCTTTGCGCCCTGCATGAAGATGCAATCGGCCATCGCACGCATGTAGTGCTGGTGCAGCTTATACATTTGCGTTGGAAGCACAGACACTACTTCGGGGGGTACAAGAGTTTTGCCGATCTCAAACGTCCATTTGACGACCACATCGGCCTTTGGAATATCTTCTCCCCCTGCAATCTGAGCGGCCGTCAGGTTTGATTCTTTCAGAAATGTAACAAAGTCTTGTTCTTGCGTCGTCTGTCCCACTACGAGAGGCTCTATTGATTGTTTCTTTTGGGCTCCGAGCTGTGGAACGTCGGACGACGACGACTTTGATTGTCTCTTCTTTTTCTCAGTAGTTTTGATAATTGTGCGTTCGTAGTCTGAAGGGGGGTCTCTCGGAATGAATTTTCTCTTATTTGCTTCGCACATTCCCTTAAAAAATTTCAAATCTATCGGATTTATGACTTTCTCGGGCTCCGGCTTCGGCTTCGGCTTGAAGTGCTCTTTAACTCTTTCTTGAGTTATCCGATCGCATTCTTCAAGGCTCATGTCCCAGGGTTTAATAGGAGCCTCCTTGGTTTTCTTCTTCTTTTCCTTCTTCTTTGGAGGCTCCCTAGCCGGTGCAGCTACCTTCTTTGCCGGCGGCCGTTTCTGCTTCTTTGCCGGCAGCGGAGGGGGTGACCATGGAGGCGACGGTGACGCTTGAGTGTTCATCAGCGCATGAGATGATGGTGATGGAGAATGTGCCGGTGAACCTTGCCGAGACAGTGCTGCCCTTGGGGAGTTTTGCGGAGATGCTGGTCTTGGAGAGGCATGCTGAGATGCCGGTCTTGGTGTTTGATCATCCGACTTTAGGACAATGTAGCGCTTATCCCATAGGATGTAGCCATGAATGGCTTCTGCTAGTGTCCTCTCCCCATTGCCTCCAGGAATATCAAGCTCGAGCGTCTCCCAACCCTGGCACACCTGCTCCACGCCAACTCTTGTGTATCTAGGCGGAATTTGCTGCCCGTGGTACACGTCGCCTGGTTCGGTTGGCATGGCGGTACCGTACGCAACAGTGAACATTAAGTTCTTAACGGCAGTCTGCAGGTCACAAGGTGTCCGGTGGGTGATCTCATCCACTAGAAATCGCTGCGGGGCCGACGCTTCAACTGCGGCCTGGATCCCCGTGGGCTCGGCGGCGGCGACGTCTGTGGAAGCGCAGCTGCTTTTCCGCTTAGACAGGTGATCGGCTGCGACACTAGGCTCTGGAGGCAATGTTTGCGCTTGCTGTTGCTGGCTCATTGCTACGGCCACTTGGCGTTGAACCTCTTCCTCCAGTCTTTGATCGTGTGACATGAGCCGTTCCTCTAGCCTTCGCAAGTGCTCCCGCTCATCATTCTTTCTTCTTTGCCGGCTTCTATATGAATCAATGTAATCCCTGAACCCATACTTCCACGGAACCACGCCTTTGCCTCTTGTGCGGCCCGGATGCTCTGGATTCCCAAGGGCGTAAGTCAGCTCGTCCCTCTCTCTATCCGGCTGGAATGTTCCCTCGGCCGCTGCTTGTATGGCCTCCTGTAGTCTCTGGGCTGCTCGCTGGATGTTTGACCCATAGATGCAGTCACCAGTCAATGGGTCCAAGCTTCCCCCGTGACCATAAAACCAGGTCCTTGACCTTTCAGGCCAGTTCATGGTCGCAGGTTGGATGCCTCTGTCAAGCAGATTCTGCTCCATCTTCTCCCATTTGGGTACTGCAAGCTTGTAATCTCCTTGGCCTAGAGTGTGATGGTACACTTTCTTCGAGGCGTTGTCTTTGGCCTTCTGCACCTTCTGAAGCCCAAGCTCTGAAGACTTGTATTCCACAAATGCATCCCAGTGACCCCTGAGCTTTTCGAGCTCGCCGGTAAATACGGGTGTGGTCCCGGTCTTGATATATTTCTTCGTCAAAATTTTCTTGAATGATCGCAGCTGTTCGACCATCTTACTCAGGGTCCAGCGCTTGCATATCTCTTCGGATTCAGCTGGAACCGTGAAGTTTTTCTTAAGCTCCCGCCAGCACCATTCTTTTTCTCTTTCGGGTACCGCATCCCGTTCCTCGCTTGGATTGGAAGCTTTCCAGAGCCTGAAGCTGATCGGGATGTTGTCCCTGACAATACATCCGGATTGTCTTATGAATTTTTTGGCGGCAGCTTCTGGAGCGATCAGTTCGCCATCTGGACCAACTTCCGTTATAATGAACCGCCCTTCCAGTTTTTTTGTTGGGCCTCGCTTTGTCTTTTTCTGCTGCGACGATGATCCAAACGGCTATAAAAAACATTCATAGTATTCATATAGATTCAGATGAAAATATGATTGTCACTACAAATAATTATAGTTGTGATATGTACATTAGCACTTTGTTCAGCAGCAGCGTCATCCTGAATAGATGGTGCCTCAATTCCATCACCGGACATATTCAAATATATGTCGGTATTGCTGCCATCATCAGCTTGTTCAGCGACATCTCCTTGACCTTCGCCAATCATATTCAACAAGAACTGTTCGTCTTCCGCGTCTGTGTGTCGCGGGTCCATCGTAACTAAAATATGAATACAAATAAAACCCTTAAAAAAGTATCTAAATAATCCACATATTTGCGAGCATTTGACTAAGTACCGATCGATGGACGAGGTCGAGTAATATTCTCTAAGTAATTCAAGAAATGAACTTGAAATATTCTATCGATAATTTCACTAAGTACCGATCGATGGATGAGGTCGAGAAATATTTCACTAAGTAATTCAAGAAATATACATGAAATATTTAAAAGAAATTTAAACTCACTTTACACATACATACATACATACATTCATACATTTAAAAATTTGTAAATATACCTTTATTTACACAACAAATTATGATTTCACTCTTAACAACAAATTATGATTTCACTCTAAATAACATGAACTCTAAATTATGATTTCAAATTATGAGCATGTCCCAAAGTTACATGAGTGTAGCTTCCTAGCTACTGAAAATGAGCCATAATTGGTCGACGATGTCGATCTCAGTGCTGCAAACACTCGACACACTCTGAAAACTAAAAATTAAAGAACATTGGGGAACTATACAGAGGCAGGAGCTTCCCAACGTAGCGAGAGGTTCTGGGGTTCAATGGAATGGAGAAGGTGTTGAGGGGACTCTCGTAGTAGGACGATCTTTTAGGAGATGAAACCTCAGTGTATGATTCCATCTATTTTTAGGTACAGGCAGCTTTAGTAGTTTATGTACCAGGCTGCATTATTTTTACCTTTTAGGTAACAAATGTATTGTTGAATGATTGATCGCTCTTATACTAGTTTACCATGCTTCTTAGTACACAATTCTCGTAATTTTCTAGACCTTCATTGATCCTGTACAATGCTAAATTAACCATATAATTTGCTACTTTCTTTGAATTGTGCCGATTTCATCAGGTTCTTTTGTTGTGGTTGATTTTATGGACTTAGGTCTAAGTAGCACGAAACTAAAAGTTTTTTTATTAGTAAATGTTATAGAAAATTTATGGATCCATGTTACTTACTTGCCAAGAGTTTTCTTTCTAGTAAATCGAAGTCAGCAATTTACGTCAATTAAGTTGGACCCTAAATGTTATTATAGTAAATTCATAGATTCATGTCAATTACTTATCAATAATTTTTCTCTCATGCAGATCATAATTAGAAAGTTATGTTAGTCATTGTTGTGGTACTGTAAGTTTGACAGATGATTTACACGGTGCATTTGTGTCGATCCGTGAGCTTATTTCCTTCCATTACAGTACTCATAATAATAGTTTACCATAGCTTTCCATTTAGTTGCGTAGTAGGAAGCTTAAGTCAGATTCAGGGTGAACACTATAATAGTTTTGTGAAGCCTCATTTCCTATTTGATGACCAAGCATCAATGCACCTACATTTGAGAGCAGCAGAGACAAGCATGGTGATTCTGTTAGTGCTCTGTGTTGGAGGGGACGAGATCGAGCTCTACCTTTGGGTACGCGGCGTGGGCTGGGATGGCCTGTAGCGGCGGGTCGACGGCGAGCAGGCGATGATGGCGAGGGCATTACGGCGGCGGCGGTGGCTCTGGGCGGCGGCGTGAGGTCGGGGCTCTGGGCGGCGGCGACGTCGATGGCGGCGGTGCTCGGCTCGCGCGGTGGGGGGAGCAGGACGGCGGCGGCGGTGGCTCTGGGCGGCGGCGTGAGGTCGGGGCTCTGGGTGGCGGCGACGTCGATGGCGGCGGTGCTCGGCTCGCGCGGTGGGGGGAGCAGGACGGCGGCGGCACCAGGCGCAGATGAGAAACCAAGTGTTAGGGGAAGGGCGAAGGAGGAAGGAAATATATGGGGGGGGGCCTTTTGTCCCGGGTGAAGCCACCACCCGGGACAAAAGGACCTTTTGTCCCGGGTCGTGGCTTCACCCGGGACAAAAGGGATTTTTGGGCGGGCCGGGAAAATTCCCAGCCCGCGGCCCACCTTTAGTCCCGGGTGGATCTACCACCCGGGACAAAAGGGGCCCGTTTTCCCTCGTTCCCGCCTAATGTTATGTTTGTTTTTTGTTTCTTTTTACTTCTCTTTTAAAATTGGCTTTCATAAGTTAATTCAGTTAATAAAATTATGATTCCAAAAATTATGGAACAAAATTTCTTATCTCTATATAAACTTGATACACGCAACAAAAATAATTAATTTTCATTCAAGTGATTGGGTCAATGAAATATCTAACTTTTTTGAAATCATATTTGTTATTTTGACCATGCAAAAATATATTAGGTGAAATTTTTTTCAAACTGTTGCTTTTCGACAGAAAGTGGATTCTATCACGATATTAACGTTTAAAAAGTGAATTTTATATAAAATTAAGCAATTTCATGATATTAATGAGTAGTGTGTGAGTTTGAGAGATAGTGTGTGTTAGTGAGATTGTGTGTGTTAGTGAGAGAGTATAGTGTGTTAATGTGAATGTAATTTCATGAAATAAATAAAATTAGTTGAGTAATCCATTATTGAATGAAAATTATAATTGAGTCTCGTAATTAAGTGAAAAATATATAAAATAATATATATAACACATAAAGTATAATTGTACAGTACATATATAATAAAATTATTCGAATTGCGATTATGTTTTTATACAATAATATAAAATGATTCAAGTACATGAAGGATTAGCGGTAACAGACTTTCTCTTCACAAATGTCCCTTGATTATGATCACGGCGCAAGTATGGAGCATCATCATTGGCTAGCAGGATGCATGGATCAGCATTTACTTCGAAAGGTGGAATGACAACAAAATTATTATATTCTTCTGAAAAGTCTGTCTTGTCCTCCACTCCAACGATGTTTCTCTTTCCTGATAGAACTATGTGTCGCTTAGGCTCATCCTTTTGCTTGTTTATCCCCTTCTTTGGCTTGCTGGACATGTCCTTAATGTAGAAAACCTGAGCGACATCCTGGGCTAGGACAAATGGCTCGTCTCTATACCCAAGATTGTTGAGATCAACTATTATCATCCCATACTCATCTTTTGTTACCCCTTCCTCCAGATAGCTTAACCCATTGGCAACGAAATAGAGGCACCTTGAAATTGGGACCGTAATCCAGCTCCCATATCTCTTCAATGTAGCCGTAATATGTGTCTTTTTTTCCATTATTGTCCGTGGCATCCATACGAACACCGCTGTTTTGGTTGGTACTCTTTTTATCTTGGGCTATCGTATAAAATGTGTTTCCATTTATCTCGTACCCTTGGTATGTTAAGATATTCCAAGATGGTCCCCTAGCCAATAAGAACAGTTGTTCACTTATATCCATGTTATGCATTAGATGCTTCCACAACTAGCTGTAGAAAGTGTTCATGTGCTCACGTGTAATCCATGCCTCAGACTTTTCTGGGAAATTGGAGAGCAGAATTTTCTTGTGTTCCTCGATATATGGGTCAACCAAGGATGATTATTGAAGAACCGTATAATGCGCTTTCTTGAATGAGAAATCATCTGTGCAGACATAAGATTTCTTTCCTAATATACCCTTTCCAGTTAGTCTCCCCTCATATCGCGATTTAGGGACTCCAATCGGTTTAAGGTCATCAATAAAGTCAACACAAAAGTCAATGACCTCCTCAGTTCCGTAGGCACTGGCGATGCTTCCTGCTGGACGAGCTCTATTACGAACACATTTCTTGAGTACCCCCATGAACCTTTCGAATGGGAACATGTTGTGTAGAAATACTGGTCCGAGAATATCAATCTCTTTGACAAGGTGCACTAGAAGATGTGTCATGATGTTGAAGAAAGATGGTGGAAATATCAGCTCAAAGCCAACAAGACATTGCACCACATCGTTTTGCAGCTTTATCAAATTCTCCGGGTCAATTATCTTCTGCGAAATTGTGTTGAGGAAGGCACATATCTTCACGATGGTTAACCGGACGTTATCAGGCAGAATCCCCCGCAGCACAACCGGAAGAAGTTCGGTCATAAGCACATGGCAGTCATGGGACTTGAGATTTGTAAATTTCTTCTCTGCCAAATTTAAGATTCCTTTTATATTGGATGAGTATCCAGATGGAACCTTTATACTGCTCAAGCAGTCAAACATGGTTTCTTTCTCTTCCTTGCTAAGAGTATAGCTGGCAGGACTTAAAGTATTGTCGTCCATTATCTCGCTGTTGTGGATGTAAGGCATCTCGTTCTTCCATACGTTGCAATTCTTGACGTGCTTCTACTGTATCTTTTGTCTTTCCGTACACTCCCAAGAATGCTATCAGGTTGACGCAAAAATTCTTCGTGAGGTGCATCACATCAATTGCATGACGAACATCTAAGACTTCCCAATATGGTAGCTCCCAAAATATAGATTTCTTCTTCCACATGGGCGCCATTCCATTTTCGTTCGGAACAGGTTGGCTACCAGATCCCTTTCCAAAAACAACTTCTAGATCTTTTACCATGTTGAAGACGTCTTTACCACTACGGTGCATCGGTTTTGTTCGGTGGTCCGCTTGGCCTTTGAAATGCTTGCCCTTCTTTCGTACCGCATGCCTGATGGGAAGAAACCGACGATGACCCATGTATACAACCTTCTTACAGTGAGTCAACCATATATTATCGGTATCATCTAAACAGTGTGTGCATGCTTTGTATCCCTTGTTCGAATGTCCTGACAAGTTACTAAGAGCAGGCCAGTCATTGATCGTTACGAACAGCAATGCTCGTAGGTTGAAGTTTTCCTGTTTGTATTCATCCCACATCCGTACACCTTCATCGCCCCAGAGCAATAAGAGTTCTTCGATCAATGGTCTTAGGTACACATCAATGTCATTTCCGGGCTGCTTTGGACCCGGGATAAGCACTGGCATCATGATGAACTTTCGTTTCATGCAGAGCCATGGTGGAAGATTGTACAGACAAAGAGTCACAGGCCAAGTGCTATGACCACTGCTCATCTCACCAAAAGGATTCATGCCATCCGTACTCAAACCGAACCTTATGTTTCTCGCATCCAAATCAAATTTAGGGTACGGTTCTATCTATTTTTCTCCACTGCGACCCATCAGCGGGGTGTCTCAACATCGAGTCTTTCTTGCGTTCCTCTTTGTGCCATCACATCAACTTAGCATTATCTTTATTTCTAAACAGACGCTTCAAACGTGGTATTATAGGCAAATACCACATGACCTTCGCAGGAACTCTCTTCCGGGGAGGCTCCCCCTCGACATCTCCAGGATCATCTTTTCTAATCTTGTAACGCAATGCACTGCATACGGGACATGCATCCAAATTCTCGTACTCGCCTCGGTAGAGGATGCAGTCGTTGGGGCATGCATGTATCTTTTGCACTTCCAGTCCCAAAGGGCAAACAAGTTGTTTGGCTTCATACGTTGTGGCAGACAATTCATTGTCCTTAGGAAGCATTTTTTAACAAGTTTGAGTAATTCACCAAATCCCTTGTCGGATACACCATTTGTCGCCTTCCATTGCAGCAACTCCAAGGTGGTGCCAAGTTTCTTAAATCCATTTTGACAATCTGGGTACAACAACTTATGGTGGTCCTCTAACAACTTCTGGAACTTCAACCTCTCCGTTTCACTCTCACAGTCTGCCTGCACATTGTGCAATGCCTGCCCCAGATCGTCGCTGGGATCATTTTCTGCTACATCTACTTCGGGCTCTTCCATGGGAATATCGTCATCGAATGCATCGATTCCAGCATTCCCGGGAAAGTGGTCGTCAAAATCTTCTTCTTCATTGTCTTCCATGGTTACCCCCTGTTCTCCGTGCTTCGTCCAACAAACATACTTCTTCATGAAACCATTTGCGAAAATGTGGCTGTGTAGGATTCTTGAAGATGAGTAATCCTTGTTATTGTTGCAATGAACACACGGGCAGCACATAAAACCATTCTGCTTGTTTGCCTCAGCCACAGACAAAAAATAATGCAGGCCATCAATGAATTCTTTCGAACGTCGGTCAGCATTGTACATCCATTGCCGGTCCATCTGCATTTAAATAAATCGATTTGAATTCTTTACACGTATCGAATAAATAAAATATATCAAACCCTCCAGCTGCTGAAGCCATATTTTACTGAAAAATACCTTTATTTTCCACAAAATTATAAATTCTTACCATTACAATGCAAAAATTATTTACTATTACAATAACAATGATCAGATTAATAACTCTTGCAAATAACAATGAAATCATATAAAAAAGATGAAATGTATCATTAATCCTCAAGAAATCTCTAATTAATTGAAAGAAATCTCTATAACTTCTAATTACTTTGACACCCTTCAGTTCCAGGAGTACACTCTTTTCAATATCCAGAAACCCTCTAGAAGAAAAATAAACCTTTATTTCTGAAAATGTATATGTCAGTAACCTCAACCCTGCGGTGATGACACTGCCTTTAGGGGGGACACGGTGCGGTACAAGGATGTAACCAATCGGCTAGTCGCAGCACCAACATTTACGATTAATAGGCACAGCACTTGGCACAGGCAGCATGCTCGTTGATATGCTCTCAGTACAACAACGGGCATGCTGACTGCGTCAAATGCTCTCTTCTTATCAATCGGAAGTGCTGGTGATGCGACCAACCGATTTGCGACGTCCTTATAGCGCATCGTGTATCCCTGAAAGGTAGTGCCATCACCGTTGGATGGAGATTAACGACGTATACTTGTTTCGAAATAAAGATTTTTTTAGCTTCTAGATGGTTTCAATGTGAGCCTGATTAAATACATCACTAGAGTGTCAAAATAATCCATTCATAATACAAAAAATTCTATAATATACTCATTTCATTAATTCATTCATGAATAAAAAAATCAACTATCCACAATATGGTCATATATACAAGTACATCACATGAAGTATCTACACTCATTCTAAAAATTTCTACTATCCATATACTCATCTAAATCTAAAAGAAAATTACACCTACATATGCAATCTAGCTAGCTAAATGTCCAAGAAATGAGCTAGCTACACATTTTCTCTATTTCTAAAGTATGAAATGAGCTATACAAGCCAAGGAAGAAGAGAAAAACAAGCCCCAAACCTTTAGAGCAGATGGATGGACGGGGAATCAAAGATCTTCACAAATGTGGTGAAGAAATGAGAAAGAACTCCTCTATCCCGAGCCAAGAACAGCAAGAAAACAAGTGAGCTGAATGGCTCGGGCGGGGGGAGAGGGAAGGGGATAAGGGGCCCAAGGCCTTTTGTCCCAGTTGGAGGCACCAACCGGGACAAAAGGGGGGACTTTTGTCCCGGTTGGTGGTTCCAACCGGGACAAAAGGCTACGCGGGCCTTTTGTCCCGGTTGGAACCACCAACCGGGACAAAAGGCTCCCATTTTGTCCCAGTTGGTGTCTCCAACCGGGAAAAAAGGCCCCCATCCCCCCGCTGGCCCGGCTAGCCGTTGGACCCGGGACAAAAGCCACCTATTGTCCCGGGCCCAAAGGCTGCCGGGACAAATGGCCAGGAACAAAGGCCTGTTTTGTAGTAGTGTTAGATTTCTTTCAGAGGGAAAGCAAAATAGCATGTAGTAGATGTTAAGTTGTAGCAACAAGAAAGAGTAGTAACAGCTAGCTGACTGACTGGGACGAACAGCTTATTGTGTTTAAGCAGCTGCTGACTTCTTGTTAAAGCAGCGACTAGGCGTTGGCGTTGGCGCCAGGCCACGGGGGCACGTCGTAGGCGCACTGCTGGACGGTGACCTGGTCGATGGGCAGCGTGTCCGTCCGGAACGGGCATGCGCCGTCATGCTGCTGAAGCGCCTCGCACGGCGCCGGGCTGACGTTGGCCGCCGACACGCCCTCCACGGCAGCTCACATCCACGGGTACTTCTTCGACTTGGTCGGCTCCGCGTGACCTTGGCGACACAGATGCCCCGGAACGGCGCGCCGTCGATCCCTTCCAGCCTGGCCGCCTCCTTGTACACCCCGGTGGCCACCACGTCCTGGTAGCTGATGTTCTCCACCACCGGCACCGCGTTGGGGTCGTAGCCGTCGTCGGTCGTCCGGGTGAGACTTGTAGTCGCCCGTCATCCAGAACACCCGCTTCATGGTGGTCAGCATCATCCGCCGCGCGAAAACGTCCCTCACGTACGCGCCGCGCCCCACGGCGGTCT
The DNA here is from genome assembly GCF_016808335.1 of Panicum virgatum. NCBI lineage: Eukaryota > Viridiplantae > Streptophyta > Magnoliopsida > Poales > Poaceae > Panicum > Panicum virgatum. The sequence continues at coordinate 31,862 of NW_024376377.1, forward strand.
TGATGCGCATGGCCGACTCGGTGTCCACGGCGGCAATGTCCTCGGCGCACACGTCGCGGATGCCGCCCGACATCTCGCTGCCAAGCGCGATAGCGGCGCTCGTCGGCGACACGCACGTCAGGCGCCGGACCACGATATGCTGGCTCGGCATGTTCAACTTGATCCCGTACTCGTCCCACCCGCTCTTGATGGCCACGCAGTCGTCGCCGGAGACGACGTAGCAGTCCTCGATGTGGACGCCGGAGCATGAGTCCGGGTTGATGCCGTCCGTGTTGGGGGAGTGTGTCGGCGCAAGGATCGGCACCCCCTGTGTTAGCAAATAATGCAAACCAAGATCGAACACGAGACACGATTTTTATGTGAAAAACTCTTACGGGAAAAACTACGAGCGCCAACCGGCTATCTTCACTATAATGGAGAGAGTTACAACGTAGGGAATACAATGAGTCGTCTCGCTCTTCCTATACGACTACAAGATATATACATAAGAGGACTAAACAGACTGCAGTCCAATACAGAAACAAATCCGCTAAACACATAACCCGAACCGCGGGCCCTCAAGGCATCCCCGTAGGACTCACGTTGGAATCCGGATCGTAAACTCCACTTTGAGACGAATTCAACAAACCCCGTAGGACGATTGTCGTCACTCCTTTATGGGGAGACCGCTACGGGCGACTCTCTGCTGCACGTGGTTGCCGCCGCATGCGGCGACGGCGACGGCGAATTCGTGGAGTGCGCCAGGACGATATGCGGCAAGAAGGGTGGGAGGCGCCTCCTGCTCGCGAGCAACAAGAATGGCGACACACCCCTGCACTGCACCGCCGCTGCTGGGAACGCCGAGATGATCTCCTGCCTCGTTGGTCTGCTCATCATGGCCAATGCCGCCGATGAGATTGAGAAGAAGTCGTTCCTGGAGGCGCAGAACAAGTGTGGGGAGACCGCCTTGCACCACGCGGTCAGGCGGGCCTGCATGATGCAGAGCAAACGCGATGCATCCCACAGGAGCAATAGCGTGGATTGCATCGACAAGCTGATGACCATGGATCCATGGCTGGCCTGCATTCCAGATGATGATGAGGACGGTGCTTCTCCGTTGTACCTGGCCATCTCGTTGGGAGAAATGGAGATTGCACAGCGCCTGTCTGACAAGAGCAAAGGCAAGCTGTCCTACTCCGGACCAGGTGGACGAAACGTCTTGCATGCGGCAGTTTCCTGTGCAAATAATGTCCAAGGTAATTACTATACTAGCTACTCCCCATATAACGGCTTGTTATCTGCGGCATGCATGCAGCGAGACCATTATTCGTTACATGCACGTACAATTCATTTATTTGAAACAATAATCAATTAGATGAATTTTGGTAGGACCACTAGCTTTTTAGACAAATCTAAATTTTAAATCCTAAAGGAGCAGTGAAGCGCTCTCGTTTTACAAGGGACTAAATATAATACAAATATCAATCCCAAGAAGTCTGATACACACATTTATTACACATAAGATAGTCTCAAGGTCGTTCGTAGGGGAATGGGCGAGTTACATAGACCTAGAAAAGAAAAGAAAAACTCAAACAATGCAGGTACCGAAGGCGGTAATTACCCAACAACAACTCTACAAACTACACATGCATCCTTCTACAAACCACAGGCAAGTTGGGTGCAGAAGCGATCTTCTACTCGAAGTCTTCACCGGCGACGAAGTGGAAATTTTGGTTATCCACAGGTGATTCTAGCAATTCAACAGACAAATGTTCCGGTATTGCTGAATTTTCTCAACATCCTTCACCTTAGTAAATAGGGTTATGATCCAATAGTTTAAGTTTACATGGATGTAAAATCCAGACATTAAATTTTATGTTCCACTACTAGCGGCACGTTACGCATCTTTGGTGGTAAAATTAGATGTATCTTGCGCTTCCAATTTTGTTTCTGTGTGTGAGGTATCAACATAAATATTTTTTAAAACTTTTCAATTAAAGGAGATCATATAGACAAATGAAAAATACCATGTGCCCATTCAACGATGTTTAGCTCGTCATTGGTTTCTTTAGGCCAGTGCACTCATGTTTTTCATGTCTTGTTATACCATCTTCCTCTTGCCCCCCCCCCCCACCCCCCACCAACCATCCCTACACACATACAGGCACAGGGCTCCAACTGCATTGCTTGGGTCCTAATTAATTTTTAGCACTTAGTTTGGAAAATAAATCATGACTAGATAAATTTCTAGCATTTTATTCAAGAACTAGTTTCTGTGCAAATCAAATTAACACCTTTTTTCCTGAGCTTATTTTTATTGTCAAAAGTACATATCAATGTTAGACTGCAAAGTTCCTAGAAATTTTATTTAATGTTAAAGAAAAGGTGAGAAAGACTTATTTTTTAAATAAAAAACATAAGTGCTCAGTCTTTCCGTTCTCAATACATATTCCGATTTGAAAATTACAGCATGAAACTTGAATAAGATATGACATACATTTTTTGGAAAAAATACAATTTAGGATTGCATTATGAATCATTCTAAACAAGAATCAAGAAGGAACAACAAACAACAATGAACACAAACTATCTGACAATAACAAAACACAAGTTGAAATATGGCGTTCAATATCTAGGTTTTGGAGTTCTGAATCCGACAAGAAATAATGATAAAAGACAATAATTTTGTGATTGTTCACAATACTTATGAGGCCAAAACATGCATCAGCAAACAAATTGCAGGAGAGGACAAGAGATTTGGATAGAGCACATTCAGATGCACGAACAAATAAATCAGCAGCTGGCTGTTCGATCTGACCCACGCGCCTGCATTTCACTGCGCCTGCCGCCGCCGCTTCCATCTCGCTTGCTGCTGGTGCACACCTCCACGGTCGCAGCAGCCGCCGCTGCCACCCACCGCCTCCGCTGCAGCTGCTCCTGCTATGGTGAAATTAAATTAAAGAAAGACATTTGGAAATTATTGATGCGATTTTTGAAAGCAGGCGATAACTAGCTGATGCGTTAGCAATCAGCGGCTGGCTTGTTGGCTCACCGTTGTCCACCGTGAGGTTGGAGAAGAAGCCACCCGGCGAGCTGCTGTGCCGCGCCAGCATGTCCATGGACCCGTCCAGCTGTCTCTACCTGTCACCGTGGTTGCCGAGCTAGTCTACTGCAGAACCTGTCATTGCAAACGCCCCTATTACCACTGATTTGAACTGAGCCAGTGGTGAAAGTCTATTACTGCCGGTACCCCCCACCCTCCCCCGTGATCCCCTCCCCTTGCTTCTGCCACCTCCCTTACCACTACTACAGAACAGCCAATTTGTCCCGGTTGGGAACGGCTTTAGTCCCGGTTTTCCAACCGGAACCGCCAGACCGGGACAAAAGAGGGGAGCCTTTAGTCCTGGGTCAGGCAATCGGGACCAATAACGACCTTTGGTCCCGGTTGGTGGGGCTGCCAGGATCGACGTGGTAGGCAGCATCTTTGGTCCCGGTTGGTGTTCCAGGCCCCTTTTTTTTCTTTTCTCTGTTTTCATTTACATTCATTTCTTTTTCATTTCAATTTTACTTTTGTATTTGAATTCAAGTAGAGTATGAACTCCACTAATATATATATATATAGATATTTATTCTTAATATTTATCATATATATAAGAATTCACATATACATATGTGAATTCCTATGTATATGGTAAATATTAAGAACAAATATATATATATATATAAAGGGTCCGACTATTGGGAGCCCAAGGCTTTCAATAAGTATTGGAAGCCCCGGCCAACCAGCCACGCCCTCCCCCGTGCAAGCGGCCGGGCGCTGGTCCCCACGCGTCCCAGCGCTAGATGCTCGCCATGCGCCGATGGTCATAAAAAACCAGTGTTCTAAAAAACGTTTTTAAACATCGTTTAAACGCTGAACGGTGGCCAAGCGCTGCGTTTAATCACAGTGTCGTTTAATCACAACACACATTTAATCATGTTCAATCTACGTTTAATCACAAAAAACTCTAAACTATAGGCAAGCGTTCGCCTAACGTCTAGTGTTTTTTTAGAACCTTAAAACAGTCGTCTAGGTCATACAAACATGTTATCCGAGTCATAGATACCTCCTATGGAAAAGTCAGCAGAGCTGACACATGCTACCTATGCACCTGCCACCTGACACATGCATACACCAGCCACCTAACGCATGCATGCATGCACACACTCAACATTTCTTTTATTTTTTTCACTATAATTCTTCACTCGAAGATCCAATTCACTAACGGTTTCCACCACAAGATTCGTGACATTTTTATGCACAATTTGAAACCCATTTTGAATATATTTTTTGAATTTTTTAATTCATAATTTTACATGAGCATAGAAACATAGGGTCACAAGTATAGAAAGATACTCGAGCATAGAAACATAAGGACGGGTGCATAAAAATATAGGGATACAAGCATACAAATGTTTCGAAGCATAGAAACCTACACCTAAAAAATGTTGAGCGGTCCATTTCTTTAACCTAAGAGCATAGAAACCTACACGCATGAACATAGGGATAACGTCACTTTTTTGAAATTTGAAATTCATCAATAACCAGGCACATAACCTCTGTACCAAGACCAAAGAACCCACCGTGCATAGCACTCTAAACATCCAGATATAGAATCTAGTGCATTTTTTTGCCTCGCGCGCCAGGCCCTTGAACCTAGGAGCATATAACCTATGTACACTGGTATCCCACGATCCCGGTTTCCACACCACGATGCACAAAACTCTATGAATCTAATCATATAAACCTATGTATTTTGCCTTTCCAATTTAAACTTTACATCATACAGGTCATATAAGAATGTCATAGAAGACAACGCTAAAGGTGTTCTCTTACTATAAATTCCCAAAAACGCGAGCATAGAAACTATGTGTTGTGATCATAGAATCTGACTCACTTTTGTTTAGAATTCAAAAGTTTGAATCCAGCTATAATGATCCTTCACCCCCCCCCCCCACCCCCACCAGAGGTATAGAACTTGGTGGGCACGAGGTATAGAACCCCCTTGATATTTGAAATTTGAATCCAACTATCTACACATCCAATCATAGAAATAAGTGTATGCATAAAAAAGAAGGCATGTAAAACTACACAGGAACTGTTGCCTCTGAATTTTGAATTTTAAATCTTATTGATGTATAGAAGTCATAGTGGCTGGTCATAGAACTCACATAACACATGCATAGATTCTCCCAATTTTGGACTTTCAAAATCACAAACTATTTAATTGCTGAGAAAATTGAAATTTGAATCTCCAACATCACAATTACCGTCTTAGCATAAAACCAATGCATTTTCTCTTTGCCGTTCGAAATTTGAAACATAAACACATGTTTTCCTCTGAAGTTTAAAATTTGAATATTTATATCATAGAATAATTTATATGGTAGCATAGAATCAGATATCGAATATGTCATAGAGATATGTACATACATGCATAGAAAGAGACATAATGTCTGAGGATGAAATTTTTAAATTTCAAATCTAATTGGAACAAAAGAAAACTATGACCATATGTCATAGAGATATGTCATAGAGGAGCAGATCAGAGAGCTCCATGAGGCGGATGACCATCAGAGTGTTCCCCGGCCCTAGCGGCGCAGTGCAGCGGCATGTCCTCCATGCTTTTGGGCGCCGCCATCGTCAGCAGGTGGCTACCCCTGCCCTGGATCTCGCTTGCTGCGCAGCTGAGGTGCATGAAAAATACCTAAAAAAGGAAGAAACTATTGTCATTTGAATCAATTATATATATATACATCAGGAAGTATTTATGCTCAAGCACACACGTATATATGATTATAAACAACAGTGTAGGAACGATTAGCCGAGCAAACCCCCAATTTTTTCAAATCCGACCAAACTAACTGTAATTTACAAAGCTCATCCTCCCCTGCCAGTCGGATGAGCATAGAAACCTTTATATAGTGGCATAGAAACATGCCATGTACGCAAAGATCCATATAACAGTTTCTGTAGGGAAACGGGTAGGCTACGCTAGCATCACTACCGCATAAACCCAAGATACTTGCGAGTAGAAGATCATAGATCGTTACCACTAGACGCGCAGCGCAGCGGAAGAAGTCGCGCGTCGATGTAGAGGAAGTAGTCGATCACGTCCCACGAACCGAGCTCCTCGTACTTGATCCCAGCAGCCGATCAGCGCAGCAGTCGCAGCAGCGCCTCCACGGAGTCCACACGTACGGGGATGAAACGCCGGGCGTCGGTGTGCTAGCACCGCACGCACGGCAAGGGCGGCGGCCGAGAGAGAGGGAGGGGCGGCGGCTAGGGAGGTGGCGCGGCTCAGGTCATCGCCCCCCCTAGCCCCTCCCTCATATATATAGGGCGTACTAATGGGCTTCTATCTCATAGGCCCATTAGTAACCCTAATCCCTCTTGGATCAATATCCACTTGGGCCTTTAAACCGTATTGTGATGATGGGCTCTTGGGCATATCACCAACAATCTCCCACTTGCACTAGAGACAATCATACATGCAAGCTTTCCAACATTCCAAACCCCTTAAGTGTGTGACCCGTTAGGTTCATGTGTAGGTGGTCGTGATCGGAAATCATTTCCGAATCACAAGTCAATAGCGGCACCTAGCAGGGCATAGTGACTCACAAATACACATAAAGATCATATCGGCCGAACCATAGATATACTCATACACCGATCCCTTTGCCACACGATACCAGTCAAGCTCAAAGCGAGATGCGTGCCACCTTTGTGATAGCTCGACCATTCTCTCGATCTAATAGTGGATTCTATTCATAACTAACCTTTAGTCATCATGATTAACTCTTTAATCACTTTGGCATGGCCATGCACTTTCAAATCCAACTATCTCGAGGGGCCCAGAGATATCTCTCCCGTTATCTAGGAGGGGCAAATTCCATCTTGATCCGCTCACATCCCATTCCATGTTTCATGACATACCTGTAAGCTGCTTTTGTAACTACCCAGTCACGGAGTAGCGTTTAGCAGCCCCAAGATGCACCACTACACACAGTGAGAAACAATGGCGATCTCAGGTCTAAGGATTCAGTAGGTATAACACTCAAGAACAACTGATGGCACATACAAAATAACAATCCCAACATTGTCTTGGAGTGGGTCAATCCAACACCATGTTCACCAACATGTGTCCACATCATTAATCCGATATCTCCATATCCATGATCCGTGAAACATGATCATCAATTAATGCATGTGCTAGTCTCAACGTCGTTGTTGTCCCACACAACGACATAAACTAGGGATAATTTAGAATCATATCATTTTCAACAAAGAGTTTCACGAACAAGTCACATACTTGATAATCAATGTAAAATAATCATCCATGGAACAAATAACAATTATTTATCATTACATAAACATACTCATGACACAAAATCTCCCACGCACACTAGAATCACTGATGTAAGTATCTAATACCCATAGATCTCATGTGCGCCTCATGCTTTGATTGTGGGAGAGGCTTCGTCAACGGATCAGCAACGTTTGAATCCGTGTGCACCTTGCAAACCTTCACATCACCTCTCTCAACAAAGTTACGGATGAGGTGATACTTTCGCAGTATATGTCTGGACTTCTTAGTTGTTCTAGGCTCCTTTGCTAGTGCAACGGCACCACTATTATCACAATAGAGGTCCACTGGACTGGACGCACTAGGAACAACACCCAAGTCAGAAACAAACTTTCTGATCCAAACAGCTTCTTTTACAGCTTCGGAAGCTGCAATATACTCGGCCTCTGTCGTCGAATCAGCCATCGTATCTTGCTTGGAACTCTTCCAGCTCACTGCCCCACCATTGAGGCAGAAAACAAAACCGGATTGCGATTTGGAGTCATCTTTGTCTGTTTGAAAACTAGCATCGGTGTAACCCTTTACAAGGAGCTCATCTTCGCCTCCAAATATTAGGAACATATCCTTAGTTCTTCTCAAGTACTTAAGGATACTCTTTACAATTGTCCAGTGAGGTTCACCGAAATCTGACTGATACCTGCTCGTAACACTTAGAGCAAAGGAAACATCTGGGCGCGTGCAAAGCATAGCATACATGATCGACCCTATGGCTGAAGCATAAGGAATCGTACTCATCCTCTTTTGCTCATCAGGTGTCGTAGCACACTGACTCTTGCTTAGAGTAATGCCATGTGACATTGGCAAGAAACCTTTCTTGGAATCTTGCATATTGAACCGATTCAATATCTTGTCAATGTACGTGTCTTGGCTCAATCCAATTAGCCTTTTTGATCTATCTCTATAGATCCTAATACCCAGAATATAAGCCGCCTCTCCTAAATCCTTCATCGAAAAACTCTTTTTCAATGAGATTTTAACGGCTTCAAGCATTGGAATATCATTTCCGATCAGTAATATGTCATCCACATATAGGACCAGAAACACAAGTGCGCTCCCACTAGCCTTTTTGTAAACACAAGGCTCATCTTCATTCTTGATGAAGCCAAACCCTTTGACTACTTCATCAAAACGAATATTCCAACTCCGAGATGCTTGCTTCAATCCATAGATGGACCTCTGAAGCTTACATATTTTCCCAGCATTTTTAGGATCGACAAAACCTTCAGGCTGTGTCATATACACATCCTCACTTAGATGTCCATTAAGAAAAGCGGTTTTGACATCCATTTGCCATATCTCATAGTCATAATATGCGGCAATTGCTAGGAGAATCCGAACAGACTTTAGCATTGCGACGGGCGAAAAGGTTTCCTCATAGTCAACACCTTGAATTTGTCGGAAACCTTTCGCCACCAATCGTGCCTTATAGATGTGAACATTTCCATCCATGTCTAATTTTTTTCTTAAAAATCCACTTACAGTCGACAGGTCTTACACTGTCAATCTGATCGACCAAGTTCCAAACTTGATTATCATGCATGGATTTTAACTCGGATTCCATGGCTTCAAGCCATTTGTCGGAGTCGGGTCCCATCATTGCTTCTTTGTAGGTCAAGGGCTCATCATTTTCCATCAATAATACATGGCGCTCCTCCGTAATAAGGAGGTTGAGCTTGTCAGTAGCGCGACGTGCCCTTATAGACCTTCGTGGGGCTGGTGCCTCAACTACGGGTTGTGCAACATCTTGCACATCCCGTGGATCTTCAGTGGGTGCTGAAACAGTTTCGGGTGTTTCCTGAATTTCTTCAAGTTGCACCTTGCTCCCACTAAATCCTTTTGAGAGAAACTCCTTTTCTAAGAAAACACCATTGCGAGCGACAAACACTTTGTCTTCCGCCTTATTGTAAAAATAATATCATTTGGTTTCCCTAGGATACCCCACAAGGAAACATTTGTCTGACTTTGGAGTGAACTTATCAAACGTTTGACATAAGCCTCACATCCCCAAACTTTGAGAAAAGATAATCCGGGACGCTTCCCAGTCCATATCTCATATGGTGTCTTCTCAACAGACTTACTTGGAACCCTATTCAGTGTGAACGCAGCAGTTTCAAGAGCATAACCCCAAAATGACAATGGAAGATCAGCTTGGCTCATCATGGACCTAACCATGTCCAACAAGGTTCGGTTCCTCCGTTCGGATACCCCATTCCATTGAGGCGTTCCGGGCGGAGTTAGCTGCGGAATAATTCCACATTGCTTCAAATGATCACCAAATTCAAGGCTCAAATATTCTCCTCCACGATCAGATCGCAGAAATTTAATTGTCTTGCCTAATTGATTTTGTACTTCATTCTGAAATTCTTTGAACTTTTCAAACGATTCAGACTTGTGCCTCATTAAGTAGATATAGCCAAATCTACTAAAGTCATCAGTGAAAGTAATGAAGTACTAAAAACCACCTCTGGCTATTGAGCTCATTGGTCCACATACATCGGTATGTACAAGTCCCAACAAGTCACTCGCCCTCTCACTCTGACCAGTGAAAGGCGCTTTGGTCATCTTTCCAAGCAAACAAGACTCACATGTGTCAAATGATTCAAAATCAAATGAGCTTAACAATCCATCTTTATGGAGTTGTTCAATGCGCTTCTCATTTATATGACCTAAGCGATAATGCCAAATAAAAGTGGGATTCAAATCATTTGGTCTAAGCCTCTTAGTATTAATGTTACAGACAGATTTATCCTCAAGATCAAGAACATATAATCCATTCACCAATGGACAATGAGCATAAAAAATACCATTGCAAAAGATAGAACAACGTTTGTTCTCAATTACAATCTTAAAATCACCAACTTCTTCCAAACATGAAGAAGAAATAATGTTCTTGCTCAAAGCAGGAATGCAATAACAATTATTTAATTCTAAAACTAATCCGGAGGGTAGAGACAAGTGGTAGGTGCCGACCGCCAACACCGCAACCTTTGCGCCATTGCCGACCCGAACGTCCAACTCGCCTCTTGCAAATCTTCTAGTCTCACTTAGACCCTGCAACGATTTGCAAGTGTGAATCATCGATCCAGTATCAAATACCCATGATTCACTAGAAGATAATGCAATATTTATTTCTATAACATTTATACCTGAAGTGGAAGTCTCACTTCCCTTCTTCTTCTTCTTTTCTTCCAAGTACTTCTTGCAGTTCCTAGACCAATGTCCCTTTTCATGACAGTGGAAGCATTCATCTTCAGAAGTAGGGCCAGATTTGGCCTTAGGTGCTGGCTTTAGCTTAGAGCCTGAGGACTCACCACCGGAACTCTTTTCCTTGCCTTTACCTTTGGGATTAGGAGGCGTCCAACGCTTCCTCTTTTTGTTCCCCTTCTGAATCATCATCACATGATTGGGATTCTTCTTAATGCTCTCCTCTGCTGTTTTTAGCATCCCATGCAACTCACTCAATGTTTTATCCAAGCCATTCATCTGAAAGTTCATGATAAAAGGCTCATAGCTCGCCGGGAGCGACTGGAGAATAACATCAGTAGCCAAGTCTTGGTGAAGTTCAGAACCAAGTCTATCCAAAGTCTCAATGTAACCAATCATTTTGATCACATGAGGACTGACTGGGCTACCTTCTGCCAGCTTGCACGCAAACAAGGATTTTGAGATATTGAACCTCTCAGTCCTGGCTTGGTTCTGAAACATCCCACGCAGCCCCTCGATCATGGTATGAGCATCCGCATGCTCATACTGCTTCTGCAGATCAGGGGACATGGTGGCGAGCATCAGACAGCTAACATCAAGTGAGTCATTGCAGTGCTTCTCATTAGCTCTGCGATCAGCAGCAGTTGCATTGTCAGGGAGATCATCAGGATATGGCTGCTCAAGAACATACTCCTTTTTCTCTTGCCTGAGAACAATTCTCAGGTTGCGGTACCAATCAATAAAGTTTGTTCCATTCAACTTTTCTTTCTCAAGAACAGAACGCAAATTGAAAGCGGAATTGTTACTGGCAGACATGATCTATAACATTAAAGTAAAGCAAGATTTCAGCACTAAGTTTATGTAAAGACTTTCATTAACTGATTTAACAAAAGACAACCTACTATATCAAAGTCATCTTCCCTCTAATAACATATAGTGGTTCAAGATCCATAATCACTAAAATTCTAGTGAGCTTTAGCATCACGGCTAGAAAAGTAGTGATACAGGTAAGTAACAAATTACTAATCACATCTCTATGCGACTCTTGTTTGTTGGGTGGCATCCAATGCCCCGGCCCCAACCCTATGCCTTAAAGCCCAAAACTGTTTTGATAGCTTTGTTGAGTAAACCAATACTATGCTTGTGAATGTCCGACATCCACCCTATACAAAAGTGATAGCTGAGGGTACTCTACTTTGGTAAACCTACCACACAACGATCAAAATTTATAGGTGCAGCTATTGGTAAAAGGCATAAAAAACTCAACCTTTTCTGAGGGAAGCTATTCTATCATGATTAAAGCATCCACCATATGTAAAAGCATGAAAGAATAGTATGACAGAAAAATAAACATCACAGGCATATAATCATATTATATTGTGAATAGTATGGCCTCTTGCATCACAATGGGCTCCATCGCCATGGCTCCAAGGTGACCTCCATTGCCATCCGTCCTGTCTTGTGGTGATCATCATCGCCATCATGATTGAAACCTCCATGAAAAGATACTAAGCTACTACATCTAATAGCTAGTGAAATAATTACATGAGGATTCAAACATCACAAGTCGACACGCAGGTCGTTACACAGATCGCATCTATGGAATCCCTATGAAAATCTCATCAGAGTGATCGCATCACCTCAAATCCGAGCCATTCATAATGCCTCAATTTTCACTAGGTCAATCACCTTGACCGTGCAAACTTTGCACTTGAGAAGACTGCATCTACACATGACCTTGATCTGTTGGTTCAATCTGCTGACTATGCACACAGTTAGTCCCGATGGTGATTCCAGCCGGTAGGGACATGTCGTATGCATAACAGAGAAAGAACACAAACTAATCTTTTGTCACATGCCGCGCAATCAACTCGCTCCAGTTTTAACCCCTTATGACCAATTGATCTAATCAAACCGTGCAAAAGTAATAGATCCAATCTACTACAACAACATATCACCTATATGCAAAAAGATCCAGACCAAAAACTACGCAAGATGGCTCTGGTACCACTGTAGGGAAACGGGTAGAATCTGACTCACTTTTGTTTAGAATTCAAAAGTTTGAATCCAGCTATAATGATCCTTCACCCCCCCCCACCCCCACCAGAGGTATAGAACTTGGTGGGCACGAGGTATAGAACCCCCTTGATATTTGAAATTTGAATCCAACTATCTACACATCCAATCATAGAAATAAGTGTATGCATAAAAAAGAAGGCATGTAAAACTACACAGGAACTGTTGCCTCTGAATTTTGAATTTTAAATCTTATTGATGTATAGAAGTCATAGTGGCTGGTCATAGAACTCACATAACACATGCATAGATTCTCCCAATTTTGGACTTTCAAAATCACAAACTATTTAATTGCTGAGAAAATTGAAATTTGAATCTCCAACATCACAATTACCGTCTTAGCATAAAACCAATGCATTTTCTCTTTGCCGTTCGAAATTTGAAACATAAACACATGTTTTCCTCTGAAGTTTAAAATTTGAATATTTATATCATAGAATAATTTATATGGTAGCATAGAATCAGATATCGAATATGTCATAGAGATATGTACATACATGCATAGAAAGAGACATAATGTCTGAGGATGAAAATTTTAAATTTCAAATCTAATTGGAACAAAAGAAAACTATGACCATATGTCATAGAGATATGTCATAGAGGAGCAGATCAGAGAGCTCCATGAGGCGGATGACCATCAGAGTGTTCCCCGGCCCTAGCGGCGCAGTGCAGCGGCATGTCCTCCATGCTTTTGGGCGCCGCCATCGTCAGCAGGTGGCTACCCCTGCCCTGGATCTCGCTTGCTGCGCAGCTGAGGTGCATGAAAAATACCTAAAAAAGGAAGAAACTATTGTCATTTGAATCAATTATATATATATACATCAGGAAGTATTTATGCTCAAGCACACACGTATATATGATTATAAACAACAGTGTAGGAACGATTAGCCGAGCAAACCCCCAATTTTTTCAAATCCGACCAAACTAACTGTAATTTACAAAGCTCATCCTCCCCTGCCAGTCGGATGAGCATAGAAACCTTTATATAGTGGCATAGAAACATGCCATGTACGCAAAGATCCATATAACAGTTTCTGTAGGGAAACGGGATAGGCTACGCTAGCATCACTACCGCATAAACCCAAGATACTTGCGAGTAGAAGATCATAGATCGTTACCACTAGACGCGCAGCGCAGCGGAAGAAGTCGCGCGTCGATGTAGAGGAAGTAGTCGATCACGTCCCACGAACCGAGCTCCTCGTACTTGATCCCAGCAGCCGATCAGCGCAGCAGTCGCAGCAGCGCCTCCACGGAGTCCACACGTACGGGGATGAAACGCCGGGCGTCGGTGTGCTAGCACCGCACGCACGGCAAGGGCGGCGGCCGAGAGAGAGGGAGGGGCGGCGGCTAGGGAGGTGGCGCGGCTCAGGTCATCGCCCCCCTAGACCCTCCCTCATATATATAGGGCGTACTAATGGGCTTCTATCTCATAGGCCCATTAGTAACCCTAATCCTCTTGGATCAATATCCACTTGGGCCTTTAAACCGTATTGTGATGATGGGCTCTTGGGCATATCACCAACAGTTTGGGGATGGGAAATTTTGAATTTTGAATCTAATTGGCTCATAGAAATTACATTAGCATGTTATAGAACTCGATCCGTGCGCCCCTGCGCCGGAATCCACGAGCTTGCAGCCTGCCACTGCTGCCAGCCGGGCAAACACCTCGCCGCACCGGCTCTGGCCCGCGCCGCCGCTGCCGCTGAGGCTGCCTCGCGCCGGCCGCTGGTCCCGTGCGAGCTGCGCGGCGCAGGGGGCAGCCCCTCCCCCCCTCTCCGGCGACCACGACGCGGAGCGTGCGCGGGCAGGGGCAGCAGGTGCAGAGCTACTGCTGCTGCTCAGAAAAGTGAACACTGTGCATGCGTGTGTGATGATAAGATATGATTGCATCGCATTGACTGTTCTGCCTTGCCTTTACCATCGGGAGAGGAGAAAGAAGAGCAGAAAGAAGAGAAAGAAAGAGAATCGAGTGCCTTACCTGGCTGCAGAGCGGTGCCTGAGCATGGAGCCGCAGCGAGGAGCAGGGGAGCATCTGGCGTGGGGTGCGCCGGGCGCCGCCGTTGCCTGCCTCTGCCCCGCTGTGGCGCTGTGGCTGTGGCATCGTTGTCAGCCGCGGGTGCACCGCGCCGAGCTGCAGCTGTAGGGCGGGGGCCGCGGAGGGAGCGGAAGATGAAGAATCACGAGTCGTCGGCGCGGTCCCGCTTGCGTAGGCTGGCGTACGTGAGCGCGAGCTGGAGTAGGATGTGAGCCTCCTCCGCGCCAAGAAAAAGGAGCTCACCAAGCTCTGCCAGGAGGTCGGTAGCTCCTCGCCGGGCCGCCGTGTCCCTCCAGCGCCGCCGCAAGCCGCCGCCAGGGGTGTTGGAGGCAGGTGTGGGGTGGGGCAGATTAGGGTTGGGGATGAGTTGGATGTGTTTATATACCTCGGATTTGGACTGAGCCTAATGGGTCTGATGTGGGCCGATGGGGGAGATTGGCTGAGAACATAAGGTCGGTCCAGGAAGCAAGTTGATTGGTTGGAGCTTCCATTTGTTATTGAAAGACCTAGGCTCCTTATATATATATATATATATAGTATACTATACTATGTGGCCGGCCATAGAATAACTTATTCTTTAGCCATGCCAACTAGCGGCATTATGACGCGCCAACCTGGCTGCCCCTCCCCATTAGGAGCACTGATAGCCTCAATTAATTAGCCACAATAATTACGATTCAAGAGCTACGACAATAATTACGAGAATTCAAGAGCTCCCACATATACCAGGGCATATATTGTAGAAAATCATTTACAGAAATTACCCTAACAATTAAATGGCACACATGGAGCATGGACTCTAGTAAATCATTAACGAGATTCTCGTAAATCAGATTTGTCAGGATTTGGATTCTAGTAGTACACACATATATGAGGGTATATATTGTAGTAAATCATTTATAGAAAATTACCATACAATAAAATGGCATAAAGGGGACATTGACTCTAGTAAATCATTTACTAAATCTTGTATGTCAGGTCTGCTGTCTTGATTTACACAGGTGGTAGATATGGATTCTAGTAATTCGTATACGAGGGATTATTCAAGCAAGTATAACTAGTAAAATAACTGTGAAGTTAACGGCATACAAGGGGCAGCCAAACCAGTGGGTTCTTATATTCTCGTAACATCTAGTATAACTTGTACCCTGCGCCTATACTTGCATGTGCGCTCCGCGGCTATGAATACGGATCAGAACAGTAATGACAGGGGCCTAATTACTGCAGCAGCAGCACCGCTCGGTTCAAGCCGCTTCTCAGTCATTAAATTCCCGTAACAATAGCTCGGCTCACTGGTCAACGTGCAATGACACTCGGGAATCAAAGCGAATCGGACGGGGAAGATGCGAGGGTGGCTATAGAATAACTATTCTATGGCCGGCTACAGTATATATATATATACTTAATTACATGCAAAGTGCAATAAAAATTTTACTCAATATTATCATATTTACTTCTATTATCTATGTTTGACATTCCATCATAGTAGAATTCTCTTGTTTTGTCGAGGACTTCCTGAACAATAAATCCGCACATGGCTTCTTGAATCGCCAAAACTCTTTCCTCTGGTATAAGTGTCTCTCGCATTGCATAGAGCTATGAAAAAATGAGAATATTAATTACAACAATTACAAAACGAGTTGAAACTTTGATAAAGTTGTTTACTTACTTCCTCTTGCCATATGCTATACGCCTTCTGGTGACCTACTAGACTATGGATGTTTTCTATAATATAGTATACGCATAAATTATTTTCGTGTGCTTGCCTTCGACACTTTAAAAGAAAATGAAGTCATTAGATATCCATTTATACATATACTAAAATAAATGGAACGTGCAAAGTAGAATCCCATCCGTACCGGAAAGTTTGTCTTCAATTTAAGTTCAGCGCTGAAATTATCACTATGCTTTCGAATGAATCTCTTCCAAACCCTAAACATGATCGAAAACAAATAAATATATTTGTCGATGATTTCAAAGTAATGGTGATTGAGGGGGTATGGCTGGAATTAATTACTTTTTTAACATGTCGGTCATGTCTTTGTATAGGTCTGAATCTTTCCGCAATGAGTCCATGACAACCGCTAAGCTCTGGTAATAAAATATGAAAACTAGTACCCAGTGGTTTCTGCAAGATTATATGAATCGGAGCCACTTCTTATTAGGGTTAATAAAATTCAGTTATATAGAACTAAAAGAGTTACAGGGCAGAAAAGACTGACTGAAAGTTGTATGGAAACAGTATGTAAGACTTGTAGTGCTAAACGGATAAGTACTTGTATACTGTTCTTGAATATTTCTGTAGGCTTGTCATGGAGATTCTTGCAATTCACAACCGATGGGTCGATGAAGCCGATGTGGTAGTACCCTTTTTTCTGTAAGTTTGAATCTCCATTCTACGGGATACAAAATGAAACAAGGAATCAATAGGTTAGGAACCTGTAATAATATTCCTTAGTTATATATGTTAATGAAAAAATTTTAAAGAACACCACTTACAGAAGCCACAAACTAACGATAGAGATGTCGAGGGCGTCCTGATAGTATAGTTGGTACACTTCTTCTCAATTAATCCATATCACGCCCTCTCAACGAAGGAAATCGTCATCCGTAAACTTTGCACCCTGCATGAAGTTCAGATCTGCCATTGCTTTCATATAGCAGTCATGCAGCCTTCACATTTGCGTTGGAAGCACATGCACGATCTCTAGGGGGACAAGGCTGGTGCCCTCCTTATATGGCCATCGAACCAATGGAGCTATCGGATAATCTGTTGTCTGCGGATCTTGATATTTTGACCCTGTAATATGATTAGTAGTGAGCTTTGATGATTGCAAGAAAGCCACAAACTCTTGTTGTTCCTCGTTTAGCACAACTAGCGGTTCTATTGATTGTTTCTTTTGGACTCCGAGCTGTGGAACATCGGATGATGATGACCCCGATTTCCTCTTCTCATATGATTTCGTAATCGAGCGTTCATAGTCCGAAAGTGGTTTAGGAATGAACTTTTTCTTATTTAATTCGCACATTCCAATAAAAAATTTCAATTTTGAAGGATCTACTGGTTTATCCTTCTTCTCTGGCTCCTTCTTTTTGAAGTGCTCTGTAACGGCGGCCTGGGTATGCTCCTTGCATTCTTCAGAAGTGTAGTCCTAGGGTAACTTAGGAGCCTCCTTGCTTTTCTTCTTCGGCTTCTGCTCTTTCTTTGGAGGCTCCTTAAACGATGCTTGCGACCTCGAGACCTATTTCTGCTTCTTTGGCGGTGGTGGAGGAGGTGAACTAGGAGACGGCGGTGAAGCAAGAGTTGACGGCTACCTAGGAGATAATGGTGAAGGAGAGTGTTCTGGTGCAGCTCGCGAAGACGCTGGCGGAGGAGGTGAACCAGGAGCGGGTTGCAGAGATGCAAAGCCTTGACCGGGTCCAAATTTGAAAGTCCCCAAAACCATTTTTGTACCGGGCTAAGCCACTAGCCGGTACTAAATGTCGCATTTTAGTACCGGTCGGTGTTACCCACCGGTACTAAAATGGCGCGGCCATTTAGTACCGGCCGGTAACACCGACTGGTACTAAAATCTGACATTTAGTACCCGCCGGTGGTTTGGCCCGGTACTAGATGGTCCTCTAGGGGTTACTTCAAAAGGAATGCATCTCCCACCCAGTCACAAGTGATGCATATGTGGGATGGTAATGAAGGCTCGCACAAGGCCGAAGGTCGCGAGTTCGATTCCCATGGACCACGCACGTGCATATTACGCGCAAAATTCACGTGTGACTTGCGACGATGCATGTGTGCGGGGCCTCCTAGCTGCTCATCACTTTTTTTCTTTAATTTTTGGGCGCAAAACCATTTAGTACTGGTCAGTGTTACTGATTGGTACTAAGTGGTCCCTTTAATACCGGAAGTTTTGGCTGATACTAAATGGCGTGCCGTTTAGTACCGATCAAACGGTACTGGTCAGCCGCCCAGTACCAAAAGGGGGTTACTGATCGGTACTAATGCTAGATTTTTTAGCAGTGACCGAGCGACCGAGGCTGCCGTGTGGGGCGCCTTCGTGCCTGCGTGCTGGTCACGGGCGACCTCTGGTCCTCCACCACGTGGGGGCTGGGTGCGGGGTAGGCTACGCCCGATGCCTGCCGGCCTGCGCGCGGGGGCATGGCAGGCAGAGCCCGCGCCAGCAGGCGGCGAGGCGGGACGAGCGACGCTAGCGTGAGCCGGCGAGTGAGCGGGGCAGGCGGCGCCTGTGCGAGCAGGGTGGGCGGCGCCAACGCAAGCCACAGCAGCGCGGCCTGACTGTGGCCGCGGCTGCGCGCGGCCTTTGTTCATCGGCCTAGGAGCCGCCAAGCGCCGCTGGGATTGCCAGATTGATGAGAGAATGAGTGAGCCAGCAGCCAGGGAGGGGGATGGCGGCTGAGTGGTCGACCAGGTGAGGGAGAGGCGAGAGGGACTGAGGGTGGGTGAAGGGGATTTTCAGATTATATACCTAGGGTTTCTACTCGGTTTTTATTGGGCTGATTGTATCGGGGGCTGATGGAGCTCCGCGGGTTAGATTTAGAATCCGCCCAAACTCTTGGAGATGCCCCTCCAATAGTTTGGCAAACGACTTAGCAAAATATGGCAACTTGGCAAAAACTCTCCCTCACCGCGCATATTTGGCAACTTGGCAAAGGGCTTGGCAAATCCTCTCCTTGCTTGCATGTTGCGTACTGACCACGAAAATAAAGTCTTCTCCCTGCTTGCATGCTGCCTATTGCCAGATACTCAGATAGAGAGAACAGAGCACTCACACTACTACAAAAACGTTGATTTGTCCCTGTTGGGAAACCGCTGTTGTCCCGGTTTCCCAACCGGGAACGCCTGTCCGGGACAAAAGGGGGTGCCCTTTTGTCCCGGGTGTGGCAACCCGGATAAAAGAGGACCTTTTGTCCCGGTCGGTAACACCAACCGGGACAAAAGGTGCAGCCAGCGCCCACGCCCACGTGGCTGGCGCACCCTTTTGTCCCGGTTGGTGTTACCAACCGGGACAAAAGGTCTCTTTTTTTTCATGTTTTTCTTTTCTCAATTCTTTTTCTATTTCAATTATACTTTTGCATTTCAATTAAACTTATGTATTGGAATTCAGTGTGTATGATCTCCACTAATATATACATATATATATAGTTACTTATATAATATTTGTCCTAGATAGTTTTCATATATAAATTAATTCACTTATATATATATGTATACACATATCTATACATGTGAATTCCTTTACATATGAAAATGTCTAGGACCAATATTATATAAATATATATATATACACACATATATATTATTGGAGTGCTTATATATATAATACATACATACTCCATCATATTTGCATAGGTATATTCGTTCTTAATTACATAGTAGAATTCGCCTTTTGGAAATTTAATACATACATACATACTCATAAATAGAAATTTAATACATAGACACACATATATATTTACATAGTTATATTCGTTCTTAATTACATATATACGCGTATATTGTCATATTTGCTGTGATTGTCAATATTAGATATTCCATCATAGTAGAATTCGCCTTTTGGATCGAGGACTTGCTCAACAATAAATCCGGAGAATTGTTCTTGAATCGCCATAATCTTTTCCTCCGGTACGAGTTTATCGCGCATCTCCCCGACCTATGGAAAAAGGGGATAATTAATTTCGACTAATTAAAATACGAGTTCAAATATTAACAAGTTTTTTTACTTACTTCCTCCTCCCAATCTGTCCAGCCCTTTGGAGGACCTACCAGACCATGGATGTTCTCGCATACATAGTATGCGCACAATACAGTGCCTGGTTTCTGCCTCATACACTTTAAGAGAGAAGAAATTATCAGGTATTTACATGAATATATAATAAAACTAATGAATCGTGCAACGAATCATCCAAGCGCGTACTGGAAAATCTGTCTTGATCTTCAATTCCTTGTCAAATTTGCCTGGATGATTTTTAGCGAATTCTTTCCAAACCCTGTGCATGATTAGAACAATTATAGTCAAGTAACAAAGTGATTCAAATTATCGGTCATGGACGGAGTAGTGGTAGAACTACTTTTTCATCATGTTAAGAAGATTTTCGTATTGTTCTGGAGGTCTCCTCAATGAGTCCATAACCACGAGTAGGCTCTTCTCGGGAATTATGACAATTAGGACAAAGTGTTCACTGCAAGATTATACGGAGGCAGTTCTTGGTAGTTAAGGTTTAAACAATTCGATTATAGAATAGAAAGAGTTAGACGGAAGGAATCACTCACGCAAAGTTGTAAGGAAACAATATCATTTGCTTGTTGTGATGAACGCTTATGTACTTGAACAAGTTTTGGAATATGTCATCGGGATTGTCACGTAGAAGCCTCCAATTACAAGTAATTGGGTCGATGAAGCCGAGGTGAGAGTATCCCTTTCTTCTGCAAGTATGTATCTCCATTCTACATGATACCGAATAAATCAAGAGATCAGTATGTTGAGATCATGCAAAACAATACGTAAGGAGAGTAAAATACTTACAGAACCCACAAGCCGACCATAGAGATGTCGAGGGCCTCCTGATGGAATAGTTGGTAAATTTCTTCCCAGTTTATCCATATAATGGCCTCCCCCCGTAAGAAATCGTCATCTTTAATCTTTGCGCCCTGCATGAAGATGCAATCGGCCATCGCACGCATGTAGTGCTGGTGCAGCTTATACATTTGCGTTGGAAGCACAGACACTACTTCGGGGGGTACAAGAGTTTTGCCGATCTCAAACGTCCATTTGACGACCACATCGGCCTTTGGAATATCTTCTCCCCCTGCAATCTGAGCGGCCGTCAGGTTTGATTCTTTCAGAAATGTAACAAAGTCTTGTTCTTGCGTCGTCTGTCCCACTACGAGAGGCTCTATTGATTGTTTCTTTTGGGCTCCGAGCTGTGGAACGTCGGACGACGACGACTTTGATTGTCTCTTCTTTTTCTCAGTAGTTTTGATAATTGTGCGTTCGTAGTCTGAAGGGGGGTCTCTCGGAATGAATTTTCTCTTATTTGCTTCGCACATTCCCTTAAAAAATTTCAAATCTATCGGATTTATGACTTTCTCGGGCTCCGGCTTCGGCTTCGGCTTGAAGTGCTCTTTAACTCTTTCTTGAGTTATCCGATCGCATTCTTCAAGGCTCATGTCCCAGGGTTTAATAGGAGCCTCCTTGGTTTTCTTCTTCTTTTCCTTCTTCTTTGGAGGCTCCCTAGCCGGTGCAGCTACCTTCTTTGCCGGCGGCCGTTTCTGCTTCTTTGCCGGCAGCGGAGGGGGTGACCATGGAGGCGACGGTGACGCTTGAGTGTTCATCAGCGCATGAGATGATGGTGATGGAGAATGTGCCGGTGAACCTTGCCGAGACAGTGCTGCCCTTGGGGAGTTTTGCGGAGATGCTGGTCTTGGAGAGGCATGCTGAGATGCCGGTCTTGGTGTTTGATCATCCGACTTTAGGACAATGTAGCGCTTATCCCATAGGATGTAGCCATGAATGGCTTCTGCTAGTGTCCTCTCCCCATTGCCTCCAGGAATATCAAGCTCGAGCGTCTCCCAACCCTGGCACACCTGCTCCACGCCAACTCTTGTGTATCTAGGCGGAATTTGCTGCCCGTGGTACACGTCGCCTGGTTCGGTTGGCATGGCGGTACCGTACGCAACAGTGAACATTAAGTTCTTAACGGCAGTCTGCAGGTCACAAGGTGTCCGGTGGGTGATCTCATCCACTAGAAATCGCTGCGGGGCCGACGCTTCAACTGCGGCCTGGATCCCCGTGGGCTCGGCGGCGGCGACGTCTGTGGAAGCGCAGCTGCTTTTCCGCTTAGACAGGTGATCGGCTGCGACACTAGGCTCTGGAGGCAATGTTTGCGCTTGCTGTTGCTGGCTCATTGCTACGGCCACTTGGCGTTGAACCTCTTCCTCCAGTCTTTGATCGTGTGACATGAGCCGTTCCTCTAGCCTTCGCAAGTGCTCCCGCTCATCATTCTTTCTTCTTTGCCGGCTTCTATATGAATCAATGTAATCCCTGAACCCATACTTCCACGGAACCACGCCTTTGCCTCTTGTGCGGCCCGGATGCTCTGGATTCCCAAGGGCGTAAGTCAGCTCGTCCCTCTCTCTATCCGGCTGGAATGTTCCCTCGGCCGCTGCTTGTATGGCCTCCTGTAGTCTCTGGGCTGCTCGCTGGATGTTTGACCCATAGATGCAGTCACCAGTCAATGGGTCCAAGCTTCCCCCGTGACCATAAAACCAGGTCCTTGACCTTTCAGGCCAGTTCATGGTCGCAGGTTGGATGCCTCTGTCAAGCAGATTCTGCTCCATCTTCTCCCATTTGGGTACTGCAAGCTTGTAATCTCCTTGGCCTAGAGTGTGATGGTACACTTTCTTCGAGGCGTTGTCTTTGGCCTTCTGCACCTTCTGAAGCCCAAGCTCTGAAGACTTGTATTCCACAAATGCATCCCAGTGACCCCTGAGCTTTTCGAGCTCGCCGGTAAATACGGGTGTGGTCCCGGTCTTGATATATTTCTTCGTCAAAATTTTCTTGAATGATCGCAGCTGTTCGACCATCTTACTCAGGGTCCAGCGCTTGCATATCTCTTCGGATTCAGCTGGAACCGTGAAGTTTTTCTTAAGCTCCCGCCAGCACCATTCTTTTTCTCTTTCGGGTACCGCATCCCGTTCCTCGCTTGGATTGGAAGCTTTCCAGAGCCTGAAGCTGATCGGGATGTTGTCCCTGACAATACATCCGGATTGTCTTATGAATTTTTTGGCGGCAGCTTCTGGAGCGATCAGTTCGCCATCTGGACCAACTTCCGTTATAATGAACCGCCCTTCCAGTTTTTTTGTTGGGCCTCGCTTTGTCTTTTTCTGCTGCGACGATGATCCAAACGGCTATAAAAAACATTCATAGTATTCATATAGATTCAGATGAAAATATGATTGTCACTACAAATAATTATAGTTGTGATATGTACATTAGCACTTTGTTCAGCAGCAGCGTCATCCTGAATAGATGGTGCCTCAATTCCATCACCGGACATATTCAAATATATGTCGGTATTGCTGCCATCATCAGCTTGTTCAGCGACATCTCCTTGACCTTCGCCAATCATATTCAACAAGAACTGTTCGTCTTCCGCGTCTGTGTGTCGCGGGTCCATCGTAACTAAAATATGAATACAAATAAAACCCTTAAAAAAGTATCTAAATAATCCACATATTTGCGAGCATTTGACTAAGTACCGATCGATGGACGAGGTCGAGTAATATTCTCTAAGTAATTCAAGAAATGAACTTGAAATATTCTATCGATAATTTCACTAAGTACCGATCGATGGATGAGGTCGAGAAATATTTCACTAAGTAATTCAAGAAATATACATGAAATATTTAAAAGAAATTTAAACTCACTTTACACATACATACATACATACATTCATACATTTAAAAATTTGTAAATATAACTTTATTTACACAACAAATTATGATTTCACTCTTAACAACAAATTATGATTTCACTCTAAATAACATGAACTCTAAATTATGATTTCAAATTATGAGCATGTCCCAAAGTTACATGAGTGTAGCTTCCTAGCTACTGAAAATGAGCCATAATTGGTCGACGATGTCGATCTCAGTGCTGCAAACACTCGACACACTCTGAAAACTAAAAATTAAAGAACATTGGGGAACTATACAGAGGCAGGAGCTTCCCAACGTAGCGAGAGGTTCTGGGGTTCAATGGAATGGAGAAGGTGTTGAGGGGACTCTCGTAGTAGGACGATCTTTTAGGAGATGAAACCTCGGTGTATGATTCCATCTATTTTTAGGTACAGGCAGCTTTAGTAGTTTATGTACCAGGCTGCATTACTTTTACCTTTTAGGTAACAAATGTATTGTTGAATGATTGATCGCTCTTATACTAGTTTACCATGCTTCTTAGTACACAATTCTCGTAATTTTCTAGACCTTCATTGATCCTGTACAATGCTAAATTAACCATATAATTTGCTACTTTCTTTGAATTGTGCCGATTTCATCAGGTTCTTTTGTTGTGGTTGATTTTATGGACTTAGGTCTAAGTAGCACGAAACTAAAAGTTTTTTTATTAGTAAATGTTATAGAAAATTTATGGATCCATGTTACTTACTTGCCAAGAGTTTTCTTTCTAGTAAATCGAAGTCAGCAATTTACGTCAATTAAGTTGGACCCTAAATGTTATTATAGTAAATTCATAGATTCATGTCAATTACTTATCAATAATTTTTCTCTCATGCAGATCATAATTAGAAAGTTATGTTAGTCATTGTTGTGGTACTGTAAGTTTGACAGATGATTTACACGGTGCATTTGTGTCGATCCGTGAGCTTATTTCCTTCCATTACAGTACTCATAATAATAGTTTACCATAGCTTTCCATTTAGTTGCGTAGTAGGAAGCTTAAGTCAGATTCAGGGTGAACACTATAATAGTTTTGTGAAGCCTCATTTCCTATTTGATGACCAAGCATCAATGCACCTACATTTGAGAGCAGCAGAGACAAGCATGGTGATTCTGTTAGTGCTCTGTGTTGGAGGGGACGAGATCGAGCTCTACCTTTGGGTACGCGGCGTGGGCTGGGATGGCCTGTAGCGGCGGGTCGACGGCGAGCAGGCGATGATGGCGAGGGCATTACGGCGGCGGCGGTGGCTCTGGGCGGCGGCGTGAGGTCGGGGCTCTGGGCGGCGGCGACGTCGATGGCGGCGGTGCTCGGCTCGCGCGGTGGGGGGAGCAGGACGGCGGCGGCGGTGGCTCTGGGCGGCGGCGTGAGGTCGGGGCTCTGGGTGGCGGCGACGTCGATGGCGGCGGTGCTCGGCTCGCGCGGTGGGGGGAGCAGGACGGCGGCGGCACCAGGCGCAGATGAGAAACCAAGTGTTAGGGGAAGGGCGAAGGAGGAAGGAAATATATGGGGGGGGGCCTTTTGTCCCGGGTGAAGCCACCACCCGGGACAAAAGGACCTTTTGTCCCGGGTCGTGGCTTCACCCCGGGACAAAAGGGATTTTTGGGCGGGCCGGGAAAATTCCCAGCCCGCGGCCCACCTTTAGTCCCGGGTGGATCTACCACCCGGGACAAAAGGGGCCCGTTTTCCCTCGTTCCCGCCTAATGTTATGTTTGTTTTTGTTTGTTTTTACTTCTCTTTTAAAATTGGCTTTCATAAGTTAATTCAGTTAATAAAATTATGATTCCAAAAATTATGGAACAAAATTTCTTATCTCTATATAAACTTGATACACGCAACAAAAATAATTAATTTTCATTCAAGTGATTGGGTCAATGAAATATCTAACTTTTTTGAAATCATATTTGTTATTTTGACCATGCAAAAATATATTAGGTGAAATTTTTTTCAAACTGTTGCTTTTCGACAGAAAGTGGATTCTATCACGATATTAACGTTTAAAAAGTGAATTTTATATAAAATTAAGCAATTTCATGATATTAATGAGTAGTGTGTGAGTTTGAGAGATAGTGTGTGTTAGTGAGATTGTGTGTGTTAGTGAGAGAGTATAGTGTGTTAATGTGAATGTAATTTCATGAAATAAATAAAATTAGTTGAGTAATCCATTATTGAATGAAAATTATAATTGAGTCTCGTAATTAAGTGAAAAATATATAAAAT
This sequence comes from Panicum virgatum, assembly GCF_016808335.1. Classification (NCBI taxonomy): domain Eukaryota; kingdom Viridiplantae; phylum Streptophyta; class Magnoliopsida; order Poales; family Poaceae; genus Panicum; species Panicum virgatum. The sequence goes on from NW_024376377.1 coordinate 58,252, forward strand.
AATATATATAACACATAAAGTATAATTGTACAGTACATATATAATAAAAGTATTCGAATTGCGATTATGTTTTTATACAATAATATAAAATGATTCAAGTACATGAAGGATTAGCGGTAACAGACTTTCTCTTCACAAATGTCCCTTGATTATGATCACGGCGCAAGTATGGAGCATCATCATTGGCTAGCAGGATGCATGGATCAGCATTTACTTCGAAAGGTGGAATGACAACAAAATTATTATATTCTTCTGAAAAGTCTGTCTTGTCCTCCACTCCAACGATGTTTCTCTTTCCTGATAGAACTATGTGTCGCTTAGGCTCATCCTTTTGCTTGTTTATCCCCTTCTTTGGCTTGCTGGACATGTCCTTAATGTAGAAAACCTGAGCGACATCCTGGGCTAGGACAAATGGCTCGTCTCTATACCCAAGATTGTTGAGATCAACTATTATCATCCCATACTCATCTTTTGTTACCCCTCCTCCAGATAGCTTAACCCATTGGCAACGAAATAGAGGCACCTTGAAATTGGGACCGTAATCCAGCTCCCATATCTCTTCAATGTAGCCGTAATATGTGTCTTTTTTCCATTATTGTCCGTGGCATCCATACGAACACCGCTGTTTTGGTTGGTACTCTTTTTATCTTGGGCTATCGTATAAAATGTGTTTCCATTTATCTCGTACCCTTGGTATGTTAAGATATTCCAAGATGGTCCCCTAGCCAATAAGAACAGTTGTTCACTTATATCCATGTTATGCATTAGATGCTTCCACAACTAGCTGTAGAAAGTGTTCATGTGCTCACGTGTAATCCATGCCTCAGACTTTTCTGGGAAATTGGAGAGCAGAATTTTCTTGTGTTCCTCGATATATGGGTCAACCAAGGATGATTATTGAAGAACCGTATAATGCGCTTTCTTGAATGAGAAATCATCTGTGCAGACATAAGATTTCTTTCCTAATATACCCTTTCCAGTTAGTCTCCCCTCATATCGCGATTTAGGGACTCCAATCGGTTTAAGGTCATCAATAAAGTCAACACAAAAGTCAATGACCTCCTCAGTTCCGTAGGCACTGGCGATGCTTCCTTCTGGACGAGCTCTATTACGAACACATTCTTGAGTACCCCCCATGAACCTTTCGAATGGGAACATGTTGTGTAGAAATACTGGTCCGAGAATATCAATCTCTTTGACAAGGTGCACTAGAAGATGTGTCATGATGTTGAAGAAAGATGGTGGAAATATCAGCTCAAAGCCAACAAGACATTGCACCACATCGTTTTGCAGCTTTATCAAATTCTCCGGGTCAATTATCTTCTGCGAAATTGTGTTGAGGAAGGCACATATCTTCACGATGGTTAACCGGACGTTATCAGGCAGAATCCCCCGCAGCACAACCGGAAGAAGTTCGGTCATAAGCACATGGCAGTCATGGGACTTGAGATTTGTAAATTTCTTCTCTGCCAAATTTAAGATTCCTTTTATATTGGATGAGTATCCAGATGGAACCTTTATACTGCTCAAGCAGTCAAACATGGTTTCTTTCTCTTCCTTGCTAAGAGTATAGCTGGCAGGACTTAAAGTATTGTCGTCCATTATCTCGCTGTTGTGGATGTAAGGCATCTCGTTCTTCCATACGTTGCAATTCTTGACGTGCTTCTACTGTATCTTTTGTCTTTCCGTACACTCCCAAGAATGCTATCAGGTTGACGCAAAAATTCTTCGTGAGGTGCATCACATCAATTGCATGACGAACATCTAAGACTTCCCAATATGGTAGCTCCCAAAATATAGATTTCTTCTTCCACATGGGCGCCATTCCATTTTCGTTCGGAACAGGTTGGCTACCAGATCCCTTTCCAAAAACAACTTCTAGATCTTTTACCATGTTGAAGACGTCTTTACCACTACGGTGCATCGGTTTTGTTCGGTGGTCCGCTTGGCCTTTGAAATGCTTGCCCTTCTTTCGTACCGCATGCCTGATGGGAAGAAACCGACGATGACCCATGTATACAACCTTCTTACAGTGAGTCAACCATATATTATCGGTATCATCTAAACAGTGTGTGCATGCTTTGTATCCCTTGTTCGAATGTCCTGACAAGTTACTAAGAGCAGGCCAGTCATTGATCGTTACGAACAGCAATGCTCGTAGGTTGAAGTTTTCCTGTTTGTATTCATCCCACATCCGTACACCTTCATCGCCCCAGAGCAATAAGAGTTCTTCGACCAATGGTCTTAGGTACACATCAATGTCATTTCCGGGCTGCTTTGGACCCGGGATAAGCACTGGCATCATGATGAACTTTCGTTTCATGCAGAGCCATGGTGGAAGATTGTACAGACAAAGAGTCACAGGCCAAGTGCTATGACCACTGCTCATCTCACCAAAAGGATTCATGCCATCCGTACTCAAACCGAACCTTATGTTTCTCGCATCCAAATCAAATTTAGGGTACGTTCTATCTATTTTTCTCCACTGCGACCCATCAGCGGGGTGTCTCAACATCGAGTCTTTCTTGCGTTCCTCTTTGTGCCATCACATCAACTTAGCATTATCTTTATTTCTAAACAGACGCTTCAAACGTGGTATTATAGGCAAATACCACATGACCTTCGCAGGAACTCTCTTCCGGGGAGGCTCCCCCTCGACATCTCCAGGATCATCTTTTCTAATCTTGTAACGCAATGCACTGCATACGGGACATGCATCCAAATTCTCGTACTCGCCTCGGTAGAGGATGCAGTCGTTGGGGCATGCATGTATCTTTTGCACTTCCAGTCCCAAAGGGCAAACAAGTTGTTTGGCTTCATACGTTGTGGCAGGCAATTCATTGTCCTTAGGAAGCATTTTTTAACAAGTTTGAGTAATTCACCAAATCCCTTGTCGGATACACCATTTGTCGCCTTCCATTGCAGCAACTCCAAGGTGGTGCCAAGTTTCTTAAATCCATTTTGACAATCTGGGTACAACAACTTATGGTGGTCCTCTAACAACTTCTGGAACTTCAACCTCTCCGTTTCACTCTCACAGTCTGCCTGCACATTGTGCAATGCCTGCCCCAGATCGTCGCTGGGATCATTTTCTGCTACATCTACTTCGGGCTCTTCCATGGGAATATCGTCATCGAATGCATCGATTCCAGCATTCCCGGGAAAGTGGTCGTCAAAATCTTCTTCTTCATTGTCTTCCATGGTTACCCCCTGTTCTCCGTGCTTCGTCCAACAAACATACTTCTTCATGAAACCATTTGCGAAAATGTGGCTGTGTAGGATTCTTGAAGATGAGTAATCCTTGTTATTGTTGCAATGAACACACGGGAAGCACATAAAACCATTCTGCTTGTTTGCCTCAGCCACAGACAAAAAATAATGCAGGCCATCAATGAATTCTTTCGAACGTCGGTCAGCATTGTACATCCATTGCCGGTCCATCTGCATTTAAATAAATCGATTTGAATTCTTTACACGTATCGAATAAATAAAATATATCAAACCCTCCAGCTGCTGAAGCCATATTTTACTGAAAAATACCTTTATTTTCCACAAAATTATAAATTCTTACCATTACAATGCAAAAATTATTTACTATTACAATAACAATGATCAGATTAATAACTCTTGCAAATAACAATGAAATCATATAAAAAAGATGAAATGTATCATTAATCCTCAAGAAATCTCTAATTAATTGAAAGAAATCTCTATAACTTCTAATTACTTTGACACCCTTCAGTTCCAGGAGTACACTCTTTTCAATATCCAGAAACCCTCTAGAAGAAAAATAAACCTTTATTTCTGAAAATGTATATGTCAGTAACCTCAACCCTGCGGTGATGACACTGCCTTTCGGGGGACACGGTGCGGTACAAGGATGTAACCAATCGGCTAGTCGCAGCACCAACATTTACGATTAATAGGCACAGCACTTGGCACAGGCAGCATGCTCGTTGATATGCTCTCAGTACAACAACGGGCATGCTGACTGCGTCAAATGCTCGTCTTCTTATCAATCGGAAGTGCTGGTGATGCGACCAACCGATTTGCGACGTCCTTATAGCGCATCGTGTATCCCTGAAAGGTAGTGCCATCACCGTTGGATGGAGATTAACGACGTATACTTGTTTCGAAATAAAGATTTTTTTAGCTTCTAGATGGTTTCAATGTGAGCCTGATTAAATACATCACTAGAGTGTCAAAATAATCCATTCATAATACAAAAAAATTCTATAATATACTCATTTCATTAATTCATTCATGAATAAAAAAATCAACTATCCACAATATGGTCATATATACAAGTACAATCACATGAAGTATCTACACTCATTCTAAAAATTTCTACTATCCATATACTCATCTAAATCTAAAAGAAAATTACACCTACATATGCAATCTAGCTAGCTAAATGTCCAAGAAATGAGCTAGCTACACATTTTCTCTATTTCTAAAGTATGAAATGAGCTATACAAGCCAAGGAAGAAGAGAAAAACAAGCCCCAACCTTTAGAGCAGATGGATGGACGGGGAATCAAAGATCTTCACAAATGTGGTGAAGAAATGAGCAAAGAACTCCTCTATCCCGAGCCAAGAACAGCAAGAAAACAAGTGAGCTGAATGGCTCGGGCGGGGGGGAGAGGGAAGGGGATAAGGGGCCAAGGCCTTTTGTCCCGGTTGGAGGCACCAACCGGGACAAAAGGGGGGACTTTTGTCCCGGTTGGTGGTTCCAACCGGGACAAAAGGCTACGCGGGCCTTTTGTCCCGGTTGGAACCACCAACCGGGACAAAAGGCTCCCATTTTGTCCCAGTTGGTGTCTCCAACCGGGAAAAAAGGCCCCCATCCCCCCGCTGGCCCGGCTAGCCGTTGGACCCGGGACAAAAGCCACCTATTGTCCCGGGCCCAAGGCTGCCGGGACAAATGGCCAGGAACAAAGGCCTGTTTTGTAGTAGTGTTAGATTTCTTTCAGAGGGAAAGCAAAACTAGCATGTAGTAGATGTTAAGTTGTAGCAACAAGAAAGAGTAGTAACAGCTAGCTGACTGACTGGGACGAACAGCTATTGTGTTTAAGCAGCTGCTGACTTCTTGTTAAAGCAGCGGACTAGGCGTTGGCGTTGGCGCCAGGCCACGGGGGCACGTCGTAGGCGCACTGCTGGACGGTGACCTGGTCGATGGGCAGCGTGTCCGTCCGGAACGGGCATGCGCCGTCATGCTGCTGAAGCGCCTCGCACGGCGCCGGGCTGACGTTGGCCGCCGACACGCCCTCCACGGCAGCTCACATCCACGGGTACTTCTTCGACTTGGTCGGCTCCGCGTGACCTTGGCGACACAGATGCCCCGGAACGGCGCGCCGTCGATCCCTTCCAGCCTGGCCGCCTCCTTGTACACCCCGGTGGCCACCACGTCCTGGTAGCTGATGTTCTCCACCACCGGCACCGCGTTGGGGTCGTAGCCGTCGTCGGTCGTCCGGGTGAGACTTGTAGTCGCCCGTCATCCAGAACACCGCTTCATGGTGGTCAGCATCATCCGCCGCGCGAAAACGTCCCTCACGTACGCGCCGCGCCCCACGGCGGTCTTGATGCGCATGGCCGACTCGGTGTCCACGGCGGCAATGTCCTCGGCGCACACGTCGCGGATGCCGCCCGACATCTCGCTGCCAAGCGCGATAGCGGCGCTCGTCGGCGACACGCACGTCAGGCGCCGGACCACGATATGCTGGCTCGGCATGTTCAACTTGATCCCGTACTCGTCCCACCCGCTCTTGATGGCCACGCAGTCGTCGCCGGAGACGACGTAGCAGTCCTCGATGTGGACGCCGGAGCATGAGTCCGGGTTGATGCCGTCCGTGTTGGGGGAGTGTGTCGGCGCAAGGATCGGCACCCCCTGTGTTAGCAAATAATGCAAACCAAGATCGAACACGAGACACGATTTTTATGTGAAAAACTCTTACGGGAAAAACTACGAGCAGCCAAACCGGCTATCTTCACTATAATGGAGAGAGTTACACGTAGGGAATACAATTGAGTCGTCTCGCTCTTTCCTATACGACTACAAGATATATACATAAGAGGCTAAACAGACTGCAGTCCAATACAGAAACCAAATCCGCTAAACACATATACCCGAACCGCGGGCCCTCAGAGGCATCCCCGTAGGACTCACGTTGGAATCCGGATCGTAAACTCCACTTTGAGAACGAATTCAACAAACCCCGTAGGACGATTGTCGTCACTCCTTTATGGGGGAGACCGCTACGGGCGACTCTCTGCTGCACGTGGTTGCCGCCGCATGCGGCGACGGCGACGGCGAATTCCGTGGAGTGCGCCAGGACGATATGCGGCAAGAAGGGTGGGAGGCGCCTCCTGCTCGCGAAGCAACAAAGATGGCGACACACCCCTGCACTGCACCGCCGCTGCTGGGAACGCCGAGATGATCTCCTGCCTCGTTGGTCTGCTCATCATGGCCAATGCCGCCGATGAGATTGAGAAGAAGTCGTTCCTGGAGGCGCAGAACAAGTGTGGGGAGACCGCCTTGCACCACGCGGTCAGGCGGGCCTGCATGATGCAGAGCAAACGCGATGCATCCCACAGGAGCAATAGCGTGGATTGCATCGACAAGCTGATGACCATGGATCCATGGCTGGCCTGCATTCCAGATGATGATGAGGACGGTGCTTCTCCGTTGTACCTGGCCATCTCGTTGGGAGAAATGGAGATTGCACAGCGCCTGTCTGACAAGAGCAAAGGCAAGCTGTCCTACTCCGGACCAGGTGGACGAAACGTCTTGCATGCGGCAGTTTCCTGTGCAAATAATGTCCAAGGTAATTACTATACTAGCTACTCCCCATATAACGGCTTGTTATCTGCGGCAATGCAATGCAGGCGAGACCATTATTCGGTTACATGCACGTACAATTCATTTATTTGAAACAATAATCAATTAGATGAATTTTGGTAGGGACCACTAGCTTTTTTAGACAAATCTAAATTTTAAATCCTAAAGGAGCAGTGAAGCGCTCTCGTTTTACAAGGGGACTAAATATAATACAAATATCAATCCCAAGAAGTCTGATACACACATTTATTACACATAAGATAGTCTCAAGGTCGTTCGTAGGGGAATGGGCGAGTTACATAGACCTAGAAAAGAAAAGAAAAAACTCAAACAATGCAGGTACCGGAAGGCGGTAATTACCCAACAACAACTCTACAAACTACACATGCATCCTTCTACAAAACCACAGGCAAGTTGGGTGCAGAAGCGATCTTCTACTCGAAGTCTTCACCGGCGACGAAGTGGAAATTTTGGTTATCCACAGGTGATTCTAGCAATTCAACAGACAAATGTTCCGGTATTGCTGAATTTTCTCAACATCCTTCACCTTAGTAAATAGGGTTATGATCCAATAGTTTAAGTTTACAGGGATGTAAAATCCAGACATTAAATTTTATGTTCCACTACTAGCGGCACGTTACGCATCTTTGGTGGTAAAATTAGATGTATCTTGCGCTTCCAATTTTGTTTCTGTGTGTGAGGTATCAACATAAATATTTTTTAAAACTTTTCAATTAAAGGAGATCATATACAAATGAAAAATACCATGTGCCCATTCAACGATGTTTAGCTCGTCATTGGTTTCTTTAGGCCAGTGCACTCATGTTTTTCATGTCTTGTTATACCATCTTCCTCTTGCCCCCCCCCCCCCCCCACCAACCATCCCTACCACATACAGGCACAGGGCTCCAACTGCATTGCTTGGGTCCTAATTAATTTTTAGCACTTAGTTTGGAAAATAAATCATGACTAGATAAATTTCTAGCATTTTATTCAAGAACTAGTTTCTGTGCAAATCAAATTAACACCTTTTTTCCTGAGCTTATTTTTATTGTCAAAAGTACATATCAATGTTAGACTGCAAAGTTCCTAGAAATTTTATTTAATGTTAAAGAAAAGGTGAGAAAGACTTATTTTTAAATAAAAAACATAAGTGCTCAGTCTTTCCGTTCTCAATACATTCCGATTTGAAAATTACAGCATGAAATGAATAAGATATGACATACATTTTTTGGAAAAAATACAATTTAGGATTGCATTATGAATCATTCTAAACAAGAATCAAGAAGGAACAACAAACAACAATGAACACAAACTATCTGACAATAACAAAACACAAGTTGAAATATGGCGTTCAATATCTAGGTTTTGGAGTTCTGAATCCGACAAGAAATAAATGATAAAAGACAATAATTTGTGATTGTTCACAATACTTATGAGGCCAAAACATGCATCAGCAAACAAATTGCAGGAGAGGACAAGAGATTTGGATAGAGCACATTCAGATGCACGAACAAATAAATCAGCAGCTGGCTGTTCGATCTGACCCGCGCCTGCATTCACTGCGCCTGCCGCCGCCGCTTCCATCTCGCTTGCTGCTGGTGCACACCTCCACGGTCGCAGCAGCCGCCGCTGCCACCCACCGCCTCCGCTGCAGCTGCCCTGCTATGGTGAAATTAAATTAAAGAAGACATTTGGAAATTATTGATGCGATTTTTGAAAGCAGGCGATAACTAGCTGATGCGTTAGCAATCAGCGGCTGGCTTGTTGGCTCACCGTTGTCCACCGTGAGGTTGGAGAAGAAGCCACCCGGCGAGCTGCTGTGCCGCGCCAGCATGTCCATGGACCCGTCCAGCTGTCTCTACCTGTCACCGTGGTTGCCGAGCTAGTCTACTGCAGAACCTGTCATTGCAAACGCCCCTATTACCATGATTTGAACTGAGCCAGTGGTGAAAGTCTATTACTGCCGGTACCCCCCCACCCTCCCCCGTGATCCCTCCCCTTGCTTCTGCACCTCCCTTACCACTACTACAGAACAGCCAATTTGTCCCAGTTGGGACGGCTTTAGTCCCGGTTTCCAACCGGAACCGCCAGACCGGGACAAAAGAGGGGAGCCTTTAGTCCTGGGTCAGGCAATCGGGACCAATAACGACCTTTGGTCCCGGTTGGTGGGGCTGCCAGGATCGACGTGGTAGGCAGCATCTTTGGTCCCGGTTGGTGTTCCAGGCCCCTTTTTTCTTTTCTCTGTTTTCATTTACATTCATTTCTTTTTCATTTCAATTTTACTTTGTATTTGATTCAAGTAGAGTATGAACTCCACTAATATATATATATATAGATATTTATTCTTAATATTTATCATATATATAAGAATTCACATATACATATGTGAATTCCTATGTATATGGTAAATATTAAGAACAAATATATATATATATAAAGGGTCC
>NW_024376378.1:0-67459 GCF_016808335.1 Panicum virgatum
CCCTAGTTCGGCCCGTTTTGCACCGGTTTCGTAAGGCAAAAACGGTCCCAAATGCACCCAAATAGTAAAAAAAATCAATCGTCAGTTTAGGGTCTTATGGGGTGGATCGGGTGCATTCGTTATGAAAATTCCAACACGACTTCATGGCACGAACTTTGCACTTGTTCGGCCCGTTTTGCACCGAGTTCCGTAAGGCAACCAAATGGTGCCAAATGCACGCAAATAGTACGAAATGCCCCAAAACATCAGTTTAGGGTCCCAATGGGGTGGATCGGGAGCGTTCCTTGTGAAAAAATTCCGACGCGACTTCGTGGCACGAACTTTTGCACTTGTGCGGCCCGTTTTGCACCGAGTACCGTAAGGCAAACCAAATGGAACCAAATTCACGCAAATAGTACGAAATGCACCAAAATATCAGTTTAGGGTCCAATGGGGTGAATCGGGTGCGTTCCTTGCGAAACATTCTGACGCGACTGTCGTGGGACGAACTTTTGCACAAGTTCAGTTCGTTTGCACCGAGTTCCGGAAGGCAAACAAACGGACCCAATGCACCCAAATAGTTCGAAATGCACCAAAATTTTTAGTTTAGGGTCCAATGGGTGGATTGGGTGTGTTCGATGCGAAAAATTCCTATGTGACTTCGTGGCACGAACTTTTGCACTAGTTCGGCCCGATTTGCACCTAGTTTCGTAAGACAACCGAACGGTCCCAAATGCACCCAAATAATATGAAACGCACCAAAACGTCTGTTTGGGGTCCAATTGGGTGGATCGGGTGCATTAATTACGAAAAATTCCGACGCGACTACGTGGCACGAACTTTTGCCCTAGTTCGGCTCGTTTGCTCCGAATTTCGTAAGGCAACCGAACGGTCCCAAATGCGCCCAAATAATACGAAACATACCAAACATCAGTTTAGGGTCCAATGGGGTGGATCGGGTGTGTTCGTTGCGAAACATTCCGAAGCGACTTCGTGGCACGAACTTCAGCACTAGTTCGGCCAGTTTAGCACCGAGGTTCGTAAGGCAACCAAACGGTCCAAAATGCACCCAAATAGTACATAACGTTCCAAAATGTCAGTTTAGGGTCCAATGTGGTGGGATCGGGTGCATTCGTTGCGAAAAATTCCGAAGCGACTTCGTGGCACGAACTTTTGCACTAGTTCGGCCCGTTTTGCAAACCGAATTCCGTAAGGCAACCAAACGGTCCCAAATGCGCCCAAATAATATGAAACATGCCAAAACATCTGTTTAGGTTCCAATGGGTGGATCGGGTGCGTTCGTTGCAAAAAATTCCGACGCGACTTCGTGGCACGAACTTTTGCACTTGTTCGGCTCGTTTTGCACCGAGTTTCGTTAGGCAACCAAACGGTCCCAAATGCAACCAAATAGTACAAAACACATCAAAACATCAGTTTAGGATCCAATGGGATGGATCGGGTGCGTTCGTTGCGAAAAATTCCAACGCGACTTCGTAGCACGAACTTTTGCACTTGTTCGGCCCGTTTTGCACCGAGTTTCGTTAGGCAACCAAACGGTCCCAAATGCAACCAAATAGTACAAAACACATCAAAACATCAGTTTAGGGGTCCAATGGGGTGGATCGGTGTGCGTTCGTTGCGAAAAATTCTGATGCGACTTCGTGGCACGAACTTTTGCACCAGTTCGGCCCGTTTTGCAACCGTGTTCTGTAAGGCATCCAAACAGTCCCAAATGCACCCAAATAGTACGAAACATAGCAAAACGTCACTTTAGGGTCCAAAGGGGTGAATTGGGTGCGTTCGTTGCGAAAAATTCTGACGCGACTTCGTGGCACGAACTTCTGCACTAGTTCGGCCCGTTTAGCACCGAGTTTCGTAAGGCAACCAAACAGTCCAAAATGCACACAAATAATACAAAATGCACCAAAACGTCAGTTTAGGGTCCAATGTGGTGGATCGGTTGCGTTCGTTGCGAAAAATTCCGACACGACTTCGTGGCACGAACTTTTGCACTTGTTCGGCCCGTTTTGCACCGAGTTCCGTAAGGCAACCAAATGGTGCCAAATGCACGCAAATAGTACGAAACGCACAAAAACATTAGTTTAGGGTCCAATGGGGTGGATCGGGAGCGTTTCTTGTGAAAAATTCCGACGCGACTTCGTGGCACGAACTTTTGCACTTGTTCGGCCCGTTTTGCACCGAGTTCCGTAAGGCAACCGAACGGTCCCAAATGCACCCAAATAGTATGAAAAGCACCAAAAGGTCTGTTTAGGGTTTAATGGGGTGGATCGGGGTGCATTCATTCCGAAAAAATCCGACGCGACTTCGTCGCACGAACTTTTGCCCTAGTTCAGCCCGTTTTGCACCGAGTTTTGCAAGGCAAGTAAACGGTCCCAAATGCACCCAAATAGTACAAAACACATCAACTCGTCAGTTTAGGGTCTTATGGGGTGGATCGGGGTGCGTTCGTTATGAAAAATTCCAACACGACTTCATGGCACGAACTTTTGCACTTGTTCGGCCCGTTTTGCACCGAGTTCCGTAAGGCAACCAAATGGTGCCAAATGCACGCAAATAGTACGAAATGCCCCAAAGCATCAGTTTAGGGTCCAATGTGGTGGATCGGGTGCGTTCGTTGCGAAAAATTCCGACACGACTTCGTGGCACGAACTTTTGCACTAGTTCGGCCCGTTTTGCACCGAATTCCGTAAGGCAACCAAACGGTCCCAAATGCGCCCAAATAATATGAAACGTGCCAAAACATCTGTTTAGGTTCCAAAGGGGTGGATCGGGTGCGTTCGTTGCGAAAAATTCCGACGCGACTTCGTGGCACGAACTTTTGCACTTGTTCGGCCCGTTTTGCACCGAGTTCCGTAAGGCAACCAAATGGTCCCAAATGCACCCAAGTAGTACGAAACATACCAAATCATCAGTTTAGGGTCCAATGGGGTGGATCGGGTGTGTTCCTTGCGAAAAAAATCCGATGTGACTTCGTGGCACGAACTTTTGCACTAGTTCGGTTCGTTTTGCACCGAGTTTCGTAAGGCAACCAAACGGACACAAATGCACCCAAATAGTATGAAACGCACCAAAATTTTTAGTTTAGGGTCCAATGGGGTGGATTGGGTGCATTCGTTGTGAAAAATTCCTACGCGACTTCGTGGCACGAACTTTTGCACTAGTTCGGCCCGATTTGCACCAAGTTTCGTAAGGCAACCGAACGGTCCCAAATGCACCCAAATAGTTCGAAACGCACCAAAACGTCAGTTTAGGGTCCAATGGGGTGGATCTGGTGCGTTCGTTGCGAAAAATTCTGATGCGACTTCGTGGCACTAACTTTTGCACCAATTCGGCCCGTTTTGCACCGAGTTCTGTAAGGCATCCAAACAGTCCCAAATGCTCCCAAATAGTACGAAACATAGCAAAACGTCACTTTAGGGTCCAAAGGGGTGAGTTGGGTGCGTTCGTTGCGAAAAATTCTGACGCGACTTCGTGGCACGAACTTCTGCACTAGTTCGGCCCGTTTAGCACCGAGTTTCGTAAGGCAACCAAACGGTCCAAAATGCACACAAATAGTACAAAATGCACCAAAACGTCAGTTTAGGGTCCAATGTGGTGGATCGGTTGCGTTCGTTGCGAAAAATTCCGACGCGACTTCGTGGCACGAACTTTTGCACTTGTTCGGCCCGTTTTGCACCGAGTTCCGTAAGGCAACCAAATGGTGCCAAATGCACGCAAATAGTACGAAACGCACCAAAACATCAATTTAGGTTCCAATGGGGTGGATCGGGAGCGTTTCTTGTGAAAAATTCCGACGCGACTTCGTGGCACGAACTTTTGCACTTGTTCGGCCCGTTTTGCACCGAGTTCCGTAAGGCAACCGAACGGTCCCAAATGCACCCAAATAATACGAAACATACCAAAACATCAGTTTAGGGTCCAATGGGGTGGATCGGGTGTGTTCGTTGCGAAACATTCCGAAGCGACTTCGTGGCACGAACTTCAGCACTAGTTCGGCCAGTTTAGCACCGAGGTTCGTAAGGCAACCAAACGGTCCAAAATGCACCCAAATAGTACATAACGTTCCAAAATGTCAGTTTAGGGTCCAATGTGGTGGATCGGGTGCGTTCGTTGCGAAAAATTCTGAAGCGACTTCGTGGCACGAACTTTTGCACTAGTTCGGCCCGTTTTGCACCGAATTCCGTAAGGCAACCAAACGGTCCCAAATGCGCCCAAATAATATGAAACGTGCCAAAACATCTGTTTAGGTTCCAATGGGGTGGATCGGGTGCGTTCGTTGCAAAAAATTCCGACGCGACTTCGTGGCACGAACTTTTGCACTTGTTCGGCTCGTTTTGCACCGAGTTTCGTTAGGCAACCAAACGGTCCCAAATGCAACCAAATAGTACAAAACACATCAAAACATCAGTTTAGGATCCAATGGGATGGATCGGGTGCGTTCGTTGCGAAAAATTCCAACGCGACTTCGTAGCACGAACTTTTGCACTTGTTCGGCCCGTTTGCACCGAGTTTCGTTAGGCAACCAAACGGTCCCAAATGCAACCAAATAGTACAAAACACATCAAAACATCAGTTTAGGGTCCAATGGGGTGGATCGGGTGCGTTCGTTGCGAAAAATTCTGATGCGACTTCGTGGCACGAACTTTTGCACCACTTCGGCCCGTTTTGCACCGTGTTCTGTAAGGCATCCAAACAGTCCCAAATGCACCCAAATAGTACGAAACATACCAAAACATCACTTTAGGGTCCAATGGGGTGGATCGGGTGTGTTCGTTGCGAAACATTCCGAAGCGACTTCGTGGCACGAACTTCAGCACTAGTTCGGCCAGTTTAGCACCGAGGTTCGTAAGGCAACCAAACGGTCCAAAATGCACCCAAATAGTACGAAATGCCCCAAAATGTCAGTTTAGGGTCCAATGGGGTGGATCGGGTGCGTTCGTTGCGAAAAATTCCGACGCGACTTCGTGGCACGAACTTTTGCACTTGTTCGGCCCGTTTTGCACCGAGTTCCGTAAGGCAACCAAACGGTCACAAATGCACCCAAATAGTACATAACGTTCCAAAACGTCAGTTTAGGGTCCAATGTGGTGGATCGGGTGCGTTCGTTGCGAAAAATTCCGACACGACTTCGTGGCACGAACTTTTGCACTAGTTCGGCCCGTTTTGCACCGAATTCCGTAAGGCAACCAAACGGTCCCAAATGCGCCAAAATAATATGAAACGTGCCAAAACATCTGTTTAGGTTCCAATGGGGTGGATCGGGTGCGTTCGTTGCGAAAAATTCCGACGCGACTTCGTGGCACGAACTTTTGCACTTGTTCGGCCCGTTTTGCACCGTGTTCCGTAAGGCAACCAAATGGTCCCAAATGCACCCAAGTAGTACGAAACATACCAAATCATCAGTTTAGGGTCCAATGGGGTGGATCGGGTGTGTTCCTTGCGAAAAAATCCGATGTGACTTCGTGGCACGAACTTTTGCACTAGTTCGGTTCGTTTTGCACCGAGTTTCGTAAGGCAACCAAACGGACACAAATGCACCCAAATAGTATGAAACGCACCAAAATTTTTAGTTTAGGGTCCAATGGGGTGGATTGGGTGCATTCGTTGTGAAAAATTCCTACGCGACTTCGTGGCACGGACTTTTGCACTAGTTCGGCCCGATTTGCACCAAGTTTCGTAAGGCAACCGAACGGTCCCAAATGCACCCAAATAGTTCGAAACGCACCAAAACGTCAGTTTAGGGTCCAATGGGGTGGATCTGGTGCGTTCGTAGCGAAAAATTCTGATGCGACTTCGTGGCACTAACTTTTGCACCAATTCGGCCCGTTTTGCACCGAGTTCTGTAAGGCATCCAAACAGTCCCAAATGCACCCAAATAGTACGAAACATAGCAAAACGTCACTTTAGGGTCCAAAGGGGTGAATTGGGTGCGTTCGTTGCGAAAAATTCTGACGCGACATCGTGGCACGAACTTCTGCACTTGTTCGGCCCGTTTTGCACACAAATAGTACAAAATGCACCAAAACGTCAGTTTAGGGTCCAATGTGGTGGATCGGTTGCGTTCGTTGCGAAAAATTCCGACGCGACTTCGTGGCACGAACTTTTGCACTTGTTCGGCCCGTTTTGCACCGAGTTCCGTAAGGCAACCAAATGGTGCCAAATGCACGCAAATAGTACGAAACGCACCAAAACATCAATTTAGGGTCCAATGGGGTGGATCGGGAGCGTTTCTTGTGAAAAATTCCGATGCGACTTCGTGGCACGAACTTTTGCACTTGTTCGGCCCGTTTTGTACCGAGTTCCGTAAGGCAACCGAACGGTCCCAAATGCACCCAAATAGTATGAAACGCACCAAAAGGTCTGTTTAGGGTTTAATGGGGTGGATCGGGTGCATTCGTTCCGAAAAAATCCGACGCGACTTCGTCGCACGAACTTTTGCCCTAGTTCGGCCCGTTTTGCACCGAGTTTCGCAAGGCAAGTAAACGGTCCCAAATGCACCCAAATAGTACAAAACACATCAACTCGTTAGTTTAGGGTCTTATGGGGTGGATCGGGTGCGTTCGTTATGAAAAATTCCAACACGACTTCATGGCACGAACTTTTGCACTTGTTCGGCCCGTTTTGCACCGAGTTCCGTAAGGCAACCAAATGGTGCCAAATGCACGCAAATAGTATGAAATGCCCCAAAACATCAGTTTAGGGTCCGATGGGGTGGATCGGGAGCGTTCCTTGCGAAAAATTCCGACGCGACTTTGTGGCACGAACTTTTGCACTTGTTCGGCCCGTTTTGCACCGAGTTCCGTAAGGCAACCAAACGGTCACAAATGCACCCAAATAGTACATAACGTTCCAAAACGTCAGTTTAGGGTCCAATGTGGTGGATCAGGTGCGTTCGTTGCGAAAAATTCCGACGCGACTTCGTGGCACGAACTTTTGCACTAGTTCGGCCCTTTTTGCAACCGAATTCCGTAAGGCAACCAAACGGTCCCAAATGCGCCCAAATAATATGAAACGTGCCAAAACATCTGTTTAGGTTCCAATGGGGTGGATCGGGTGCATTCGTTGCAAAAAATTCCGACGCGACTTCGTGGCACGAACTTTTGCACTTGTTCGGCCCGTTTTGCACCGAGTTTCGTTAGGCAACCAAACGGTCCCAAATGCAACCAAATAGTACAAAACACTTCAAAACATCAGTTTAAGATCCAATGGGATGGATCGGGTGCGTTCGTTGCGAAAAATTCCAACGCGACTTCGTAGCACGAACTTTTGCACTTGTTCGGCCCGTTTTGCACCGAGTTCCGTAAGGCAACCAAACGGTACCAAATCCACGCAAATAGTACGAAACGCACCAAAACATCGGTTTAGGGTCCAATGGGGTGGATCGGGTGCGTTCGTTGCGAAAAATTCTGATGCGACTTCGTGGCACGAACTTTTGCACCAGTTCGGCCCGTTTTGCACCGAGTTCTGTAAGGCATCCAAACAGTCCCAAATGCACCCAAATAGTACGAAACATAGCAAAACGTCACTTTAGGGTCCAAAGGGGTGAATTGGGTGCGTTCGTTGCGAAAAATTCGGACGCGACTTCGTGGCACGAACTTCTGCACTAGTTCGGCCCGTTTAGCACCGAGTTTCGCAAGGCAACCAAACAGTCCAAAATGCACACAAATAGTACAAAATGCACCAAAACGTCAGTTTAGGGTCCAATGTGGTGGATCGGTTGCGTTCGTTGCGAAAAATTCCGACGCGACTTCGTGGCACGAACTTTTGCACTTGTTCGGCCCGTTTTGCACCGAGTTCCGTAAGGCAACCTAATGGTGCCAAATGCACGCAAATAGTACGAAACGCACCAAAACATCAGTTTAGGGTCCAATGGGGTGGATCGGGAGCGTTTCTTGTGAAAAATTCCGACGCGACTTCGTGGCACGAACTTTTGCACTTGTTCGGCCCGTTTTGCACCGAGTTCCGTAAGGCATCCAAACAGTCCCAAATGCACCCAAATAGTACGAAACATAGCAAAACGTCACTTTAGGGTCCAAAGGGGTGAGTTGGGTGCGTTCGTTGCGAAAAATTCTGACGCGACTTCGTGGCACGAACTTCTGCACTAGTTCGGCCCGTTTAGCACCGAGTTTCGTAAGGCAACCAAACGGTCCAAAATGCACACAAATAGTACAAAACACATCAACTCGTCAGTTTAGGGTCTTATGGGGTGGATCGGGTGCGTTCGTTATGAAAAATTCCAACACGACTTCATGGCACGAACTTTTGCACTTGTTCGGCCCGTTTTGCACCGAGTTCCGTAAGGCAACCAAATGGTGCCAAATGCACGCAAATAGTATGAAATGCCCCAAAACATCAATTTAGGGTCCAATGGGGTGGATCGGGAGCGTTCCTTGCGAAAAATTCCGACGCGACTTCGTGGCACGAACTTTTGCACTTGTTCGGCCCGTTTTGCACCGAGTTCCGTAAGGCAACCAAACGGTCACAAATGCACCCAAATAGTACATAATGTTCCAAAACGTTAGTTTAGGGTCCAATGTGGTGGATCAGGTGCGTTCGTTGCGAAAATTCCGACGCGACTTCGTGGCACGAACTTTTGCACTAGTTCGGCCCGTTTTGCACCGAATTCCGTAAGGCAACCAAACGGTCCCAAATGCGCCCAAATAATATGAAACGTGCCAAAACATCTGTTTAGGTTCCAATGGGGTGGATCGGGTGCGTTCGTTGCGAAAAATTCCGACGCGACTTCGTGGCACGAACTTTTGCACTTGTTCGGCCCGTTTTGCACCGAGTTCCGTAAGGCAACCAAATGGTCCCAAATGCACCCAAGTAGTACGAAACATACCAAATCGTCAGTTTAGGGTCCAATGGGGTGGATCGGGTGTGTTCCTTGCGAAAAAATCCGATGTGACTTCGTGGCACGAACTTTTGCACTAGTTCGGTTCGTTTTGCACCGAGTTTCGTAAGGCAACCAAACGGACACAAATGCACCCAAATAGTATGAAACGCACCAAAATTTTTAGTTTAGGGTCCAATGGGGTGGATTGGGTGCATTCGTTGCGAAAAATTCCTACGCGACTTCGTGTCACGAACTTTTGCACTAGTTCGGTCTATTTTGCGCCGAGTTCCGTAAGGCAACCAAACGGTCCCAAATGCACCCAAACAGTTCGAAACTCACCAAAACGTCAATTTAGGGTCCAATGGGGTGGATCGTGTGCGTTCGTGGTGAAAAATTCCTACGCGACTTCGTGTCACGAAGTTTTGCACTAATTCGGCCTGTTTTGCGCCGAGTTTCGTAAGGCAACCAAACAGTATGAAATGCACCCAAATAGTTTGAAATGCACCAAAATATCAGTTTATGGTCCAATGGGGTGGATCAGGTGCATTCGTTGCGAAAAATTCTGATGCGACTTCATGGCACGAACTTTTGCACTAGTTCGGCCCGTTTTGCACCGAGTTCCGTAAGGAAACCAAACAGTCCTAAATGCACCCAAATAGTACGAAACGTAGCAAAACGTCAGTTTAGGGTCCAAAGGGGTGGATCGGGTGCGTTCGTTGCGAAAAATTCTGACGCGACTTCATGGCACGAACTTCTGCACTAGTTCGGCCCGTTTAGCACCGAGTTTCGTAAGGCAACCAAACGGTCCAAAATGCACTCAAATAGTACAAAACGCACCAAAATGTCAGTTTAGGGTCCAATGTGGTGGATCGGGTGCGTTCATTGCGAAAAATTCCGACAAGACTTCGTCGCACGAACTTCTGCACTAGTTCGGCCCGTTTTGCCCCGAATTCCGTAAGGCAACTAAACGGTCCCAAATATGCCCAAATAATATGAAACGTACCAAAACATCAGTTTAAGGTCCAATGGGGTGGATCGGGTGCGTTCGTTGCGAAAAATTCCTACGCGACTACGTGCCACGAACTTTTGCACTTGTTCAGCCCGTTTTGCACCGAGTTCCGTAAGGCAACCAAACGGTCCCAAATGCACCCAAGTAGTACGAAACTCACCAAAACGTCAGTTTAGGATCCAATGGGGTGGATCAGGTGTGTTCCTTACGAAAAATTCCAACACGACTTCGTGGCACGAACTTTTGCACTTGTTCGGCCAGTTTTGCACCGAGTTCCGTAAGGCAACCAAACGGTCCCAAATGCACCCAGATAGTATGAAACGCACCAAAATTTTTAGTTTAGGGTCCAATGGGGTGGATCGGGTGCGTTCGTTGCGAAAAATTCCTACGCGACTTTTTGTCACGAACTTTTGCACTAGTTCGGCCTATTTTGCGCCGAGTTTCGTAAGGCAACCAAACAGTCCCAAATGCACCCAAATAGTTCGAAATGCACCAAAACGTCAGTTTAGGGTTCAAAGGGGTGGATCCGGTGCGTTCGTTGTGAAAAATTCCGACGCGACTTCGTGGCACGAACTTCTGCACTAGTTTGGCCAGTTTAGCACCGAGTTTCGTAAGGCAACCAAACAGTCCAAAATGCACCCAAATAGTACTAAACGCACCAAAACGTCTGTTTAGGGTCCAATGTGGTGGATCGGGTGCGTTTGTGGTGAAAAATTCCGACGCGACTTCGTGGCACGAACTTTTGCACTAGTTCGGCCTGTTTTGCACCGAATTCCGTAAGGCAACCAAATAGTCCCAAATGTACCCAAATAATACGAAACGTACCAAAACATCAGTTTAGGGACCAATGGGGTGGATCGGGTGCGTTCGTTGCAA
Organism: Panicum virgatum; assembly: GCF_016808335.1. Lineage (NCBI taxonomy): Eukaryota > Viridiplantae > Streptophyta > Magnoliopsida > Poales > Poaceae > Panicum > Panicum virgatum. Next base: position 10,722 of record NW_024376378.1, read on the forward strand.
AAAATTCCGATGCGACTTCGTGCCACGAAATTTTGCACTAGTTCGTCCCGTTTTGCACCGAATTCCGTAAGGCAACCAAACGGTCCCAAATGCGTCCAAATAATATGAAACGTACAAAAACATCAGTTTAGGGTCCCATGGGGTGGATCGGGTGTGTTCGTTGCAAAAAATTCCGATGCGACTTCGTGGCACGAACTTTTGCACTAGTTCGGCCCATTTTGCACCGAGTTTCGTAAGGCAACTAATCGGTTCCAAATGCACCCAAATAGTAAGAAACGCACCAAAATTTTTAGTTTAGGGTCGAATGGGTAGATCGGGTGCATTCGATGCGAAAAATTCCTATGCGACTTCGTGGCACGAAATTTTGCACTAGTTCGCCCCGATTTGCACCAAGTTTCGTAATGAAACCGAACGGTCCCAAATATCCCAAATAATATGAAACGTACCAAAACATCAGTTTAGGGTCCAATGGGGTGGATCGGGTGCGTTCGTTGCGAAAAATTCCTACGCGACTACGTGGCACGAACTTTTGCACTTGTTCGGCCCGTTTTGCACCGAGTTCCGTAAGGCAACCAAATGGTGCCAAATGCACGCAAATAGTACGAAACGCACCAAAACATCAGTTTAGGGTCCAATGGGGTGGATCGGGAGCGTTTCTTGTGAAAAATTTCGACGCGACTTCGTGGCACGAACTTTTGCACTTGTTCGGCCCGTTTTGCACCGAGTTTCGTAAGGCAACCGAACGGTCCCAAATGCACCCAAATAGTATGAAACGCACCAAAAGGTCTGTTTAGGGTTTAATGGGGTGGATCGGGTGCATTCGTTCCGAAAAAATCCGACGCGACTTCGTCGCACGAACATTTGCCCTAGTTCGGCCCGTTTTGCACCGAGTTTCGCAAGGCAAGTAAACGGTCCCAAATGCACCCAAATAGTACAAAACACATCAACTCGTCAGTTTAGGGTCTTATGGGGTGGATCGGGTGCGTTCGTTATGAAAAATTCCAACACGACTTCATGGCACGAACTTTTGCACTTGTTCGGCCCGTTTTGCACCGAGTTCCGTAAGGCAATCAAATGGTGCCAAATGCACGCAAATAGTACGAAATGCCCCAAAACATCAGTTTAGGGTCCAATGGGGTGGATCGGGAGCGTTCCTTGCGAAAAATTCCGACGCGACTTCGTGGCACGAACTTTTGCACTTGTTCGGCCCGTTTTGCACCGAGTTCCGTAAGGCAACCAAACGGTCACAAATGCACCCAAATAGTACATAACATTCCAAAACGTCAGTTTAGGGTCCAATGTGGTGGATCGGGTGCGTTCGTTGCGAAAAATTCCGACGCGACTTCGTGGCACGAACTTTTGCACTAGTTCGGCCCGTTTTGCACCGAATTCCGTAAGGCAACCAAACGGTCCGAAATGCGCCCAAATAATATGAAACGTGCCAAAACATTTGTTTAGGTTCCAATGGGGTGGATCGGGTGCGTTCGTTGCGAAAAATTCCGACGCGACTTCGTGGCACGAACTTTTGCACTTGTTCGGCCCGTTTTGCACCGAGTTCCGTAAGGCAACCAAATGGTCCCAAATGCACCCAAATAATATGAAACGTACCAAAAAATCAGTTTAGAGTCCAATGGGGTGGATCGGGTGCGTTCGTTGCGAAAAGTTCCTACGCGACTACGTGCCACGAACTTTTGCACTTGTTCAGCCCGTTTTGCAGCGAGTTCCGTAAGGCAACCAAACGATCCCAAATGCACCCAAGTAGTACGAAACGCACCAAAACATCAGTTTAGGATCCAATGGGGTGGATCGGGTGTGTTCCTTACGAAAAATTCCAACACGACTTCGTGGCACGAACTTTTGCACTTGTTCGGCCAGTTTTGTACCGAGTTCTGTATGGCAACCAAACGGTCCCAAATGCACCCAAATAGTATGAATCGCACCAAAATTTTTAGTTTAGGGTCCAATGGGGTGGATCGGGCACGAAATTTTGCACTAGTTCGCCCCGATTTGCACCAAGTTTCGTAAGGCAACCGAACGGTCCCAAATATCCCAAATAATATGAAACGTACCAAAACATCAGTTTACGGTCCAATGGGGTGGATCGGGTGCGTTCGTTGCGAAAAATTCCTACGCGACTACGTGCCACGAACTTTTGCACTTGTTCAGCCCGTTTTGCACCGAGTTCCGTAAGGCAACCAAACGGTCCCAAATGCACCCAAGTAGTACGAAACGCACCAAAACATCAGTTTAGGATCCAATGGGGTGGATCGGGTGTGTTCCTTACGAAAAATTCCAACACGACTTCGTGGCACGAACTTTTGCACTTGTTCGGCCAGTTTTGTACCGAGTTCTGTATGGCAACCAAACGGTCCCAAATGCACCCAAATAGTATGAAACGCACCAAAATTTTTAGTTTAGGGTCCAATGGGGTGGATCGGGTGCGTTCGTTGCGAAAAAATCCTACGCGACTTCTTGTCACGAACTTTTGCACTAGTTCGGCCTATTTTGCGTCGAGTTTCGTAAGGCAACCAAACAGTCCCAAATGCACCCAAATAGTTCGAAATGCACCAAAATGTCAGTTTAGGATCCAATGGGGTGGATCGGGTGTGTTCCTTACGAAAAATTCCAACACGACTTCGTGGCACGAACTTTTGCACTAGTTCGGCCTATTTTGCGCCGAGTTTCGTAAGGCAACCAAACAGTCCCAAATGCACCCAAATAGTTCGAAATGCACCAAAACGTCAGTTTAGGGTCCCATGGGGTGGATCGGGTGTGTTCGTTGCAAAAAATTCCGATGCGACTTCGTGGCACGAACTTTTGCACTAGTTCGGCCCATTTTGCACCGAGTTTCGTAAGGCAACTAAACGGTTCCAAATGCACCCAAATAGTAAGAAACACACCAAAATTTTTAGTTTAGAGTCGAATGGGTGCTTCGGGTGCGTTCGATGCGAAAAATTCCTATGCGACTTCGTGGCACGAAATTTTGCACTAGTTCGGTCCGATTTGCACCAAGTTTCGTAAGGCAACCGAACGGTCCCAAATATCCCAAATAATATGAAACGTACCAAAACATCAGTTTAGGGTCCAATGGGGTGGATCGGGTGCGTTCGTTGCGAAAAATTCCTACGCGACTACGTGCCACGAACTTTTGCACTTGTTCAGCCCGTTTTGCACCGAGTTCCGTAAGGCAACCAAACGGTCCCAAATGCACCCAAGTAGTACGAAACGCACCAAAACGTCAGTTTAGGATCCAATGGGGTGGATCAGGTGTGTTCCTTACGAAAAATTCCAACACGACTTCGTGGCACGAACTTTTGCACTTGTTCGGCCAGTTTTGCACCGAGTTCTGTATGGCAACCAAACGGTCCCAAATGCACCCAAATAGTATGAAACGCACCAAACTTTTTAGTTTAGGGTCCAATGGGGTGGATCGGGTGCGTTCGTTGCGAAAAATTCCTACGCGACTTCTTGTCACGAACTTTTGCACTAGTTCGGCCTATTTTGCGTCGAGTTTCGTAAGGCAACCAAACAGTCCCAAATGCACCCAAATAGTTCGAAATGCACCAAATGTCAGTTTAGGATCCAATGGGGTGGATCGGGTGTGTTCCTTACGAAAAATTCCAACACGACTTCGTGGCACGAACTTTTGCACTTGTTCGGGCCAGTTTTGCACCGAGTTCCGTAAGGCAACCAAACGGTCCCAAATGCACCCAGATAGTATGAAAACGCAACCAAAATTTTTAGTTTAGGGTCCAATGGGGTGGATCGGGTGCGTTCGTTGCGAAAAATTCCTACGCGACTTTTTGTCACGAACTTTTGCACTAGTTCGGCCTATTTTGCGCCGAGTTTCGTAAGGCAACCAAACAGTCCCAAATGCACCCAAATAGTTCATAACGTTCCAAAACGTCAGTTTAGGGTCCAATGTGGTGGATCGGGTGCATTCGTTGCGAAAAATTCCGACGCGACTTCGTGGCACGAACTTTTGCACTAGTTCGGCCCGTTTTGCACCGAATTCCGTAAGGCAACCAAACGGTCCCAAATGCGCCCAAATAATATGAAACGTGCCAAAACATCTATTTAGGTTCCAATGGGGTGGATCGGGTGCGTTTGTTGCGAAAAATTCCGACGCGACTTCGTGGCACGAACTTTTGCACTTGTTCGGCCCGTTTTGCACCGAGTTCCGTAAGGCAACCAAATGGTCCCAAATGTACCCAAGTAGTACGAAACATACCAAATCGTCAATTTAGGGTCCAATGGGGTGGATCGGGTGTGTTCCTTGCGAAAAAATCCGACGTGACTTCGTGGCACAAACTTTTGCACTAGTTCGGATCGTTTTGCGCCGAGTTTCGTAAGACAACCAAACGGACACAAATGCACCCAAATAGTATGAAAGCGTACAAAACATTCAGTTTAGGGTCCAATGGGGTGGATCGGGTGTGTTCGTTGCAAAAAATTCCGATGCGACTTCGTGGCACGAACTTTTGCACTAGTTCGGCCCATTTTGCACCGAGTTTCGTAAGGCAACTAAACGGTTCCAAATGCACCCAAATAGTAAGAAACGCACCAAAATTTTAGTTTAGGGTCGAATGGGTGATCGGGTGCAGTTCGATGCGAAAAAATTCCTATGCGACTTCGTGGCACGAAATTTTGCACTAGTTCGGCCCCGATTTGCACCAAGTTTCGTAAGGCAAACCGAACGGTCCCAAATATCCCAAATAATATGAAACGTACCAAACATCAGTTTAGGGTCCAATGGGGTGGATCGGGTGCGTTCGTTGCGAAAAATTCCTACGCGACTACGTGGCCACGAACTTTTGCACTTGTTCAGCCCGTTTTGCACCGAGTTCCGTAAGGCAACCAAATGGTGCCAAATGCACCCAAGTAGTACGAAACGCACCAAAACAGTCAGTTTAGGATCCAATGGGGTGGATCGGGTGCTGTTCCTTACGAAAAATTTCAACACGACTTCGTGGCACGAACTTTTGCACTTGTTCGGCCAGTTTTGCACCGAGTTCTGTAATGGCAACCAAACGGTCCCAAATGCACCCAAATAGTATGAAACGCACCAAAATTTTAGTTTAGGGTTCCATGGGGTGGATCGGGTGCAGTTCGTTGCCGAAAAAATTCCTACGCGACTTCTTCGTCACGAACTTTTGCACTAGTTCGTCCTTTTTTGCGCCGAGTTTCGTAAGGCAACCAAACAGTCCCAAATGCACCCAAATAGTTCAAATGCACCAAACTCGTCAGTTTAGGGTCCTATGGGGTGGATCGGGTGCGTTCGTTAGCGAAAAATTCCTAACACGACTTCGTGGCACGAACTTTTGCACTTGTTCGGCCCGTTTTGCACCGAGTTCCGTAAGGCAACCAAACGGTCCCAAATGAACCAAATAGTATCGAAATGCCCAAAACATCTGTTTAGGGTCCAAAGGGGTGGATCGGGTGCGTTCGTTGCGAAAAATTCCGACTCGACTTCGTGGCACGAACTTCTGCACTAGTTTGGCCAGGTTTAGCACCGAGTTTCGTAAGGCAACCAAACGGTCTAAAATGCACCCAAATAGTACTAAACGCACCAAAACGTTAGTTTAGGGGTCCAATGTGGTGGATCGGGTGTGTTCGTTGCGAAAAATTCCAACGCGACTTCGTGGCACGAAATTTTGCACTAGTTCGGCCCGTTTTGCACCGAATTCCGTAAGGCAACCGAACGGTCCCAAATGTGCCCAATAATACGAAACATACAAAAACATCAGTTTAGGGTCCCATGGGGTGGATCGGGTGTGTTCGTAGCAAAAAATTCCTATGCGACTTCATGACACGAACTTTCGCACTAGTTCGGCCCATTTTGTACCGAGTTTCGTAAGGCAACAAAATGGTTCCAAATGCACCCAAATAGTAAGAAACGCACCAAAAAATCAGTTTAGAGTCCAATGGGGTGGATCGGGTGCGTTCGTTGCGAAAAGTTCCTACGCGACTACGTGCCACGAACTTTTGCACTTGTTCAGCCCGTTTTGCAGCGAGTTCCGTAAGGCAACCAAACGATCCCAAATGCACCCAAGTAGTACGAAACGCACCAAAACATCAGTTTAGGGATCCAATGGGGTGGATCGGGTGTGTTCCTTACGAAAAATTCCAACACGACTTCGTGGGCGACGAACTTTTGCACTTGTTCGGCCAGTTTTGTACCGAGTTCTGTATGGCAACCAACGGTCCCAAATGCACCCAAATAGTATGAATCGCACCAAAATTTTTAGTTTAGGGGTCCAATGGGGTGGATCGGGCACGAAATTTGCACTAGTTCGCCCCGATTTGCACAAGTTTCGTAAGCAACCGAACGGTCCCAAATATCCCAAATAATATGAACGTACCAAAACATCAGTTTAGGGTCCAATGGGGTGGATCGGGTGCGTTCGTTGCGAAAAATTCCTACGCGACTACGTGCCACGAACTTTTGCACTTGTTCAGCCCGTTTTGCACCGAGTTCCGTAAGGCAACCAAACGGTCCCAAATGCACCCAAGTAGTACGAAACGCACCAAAACGTCAATTTAGGATCCAATGGGGTGGATTGGGTGTGTTCCTTACGAAAAATTCCAACACGACTTCGTGGCACGAACTTTTGCACTTGTTCGGCCAGTTTTGCACCGAGTTCTGTATGGCAACCAAACGGTCCCAAATGCACCCAAATAGTATGAAACGCACCAAACTTTTTAGTTTAGGGTCCAATGGGGTGGATCGGGTGCGTTCGTTGCGAAAAATTCCTACGCGACTTCTTGTCACGAACTTTTGCACTAGTTCGGCCTATTTTGCGTCGAGTTTCGTAAGGCAACCAAACAGTCCCAAATGCACCCAAATAGTTCGAAATGCACCAAAATGTCAGTTTAGGATCCAATGGGGTGGATCGGGTGTGTTCCTTACGAAAAATTCCAACACGACTTCGTGGCACGAACTTTTGCACTAGTTCGGCCTATTTTGCGCCGAGTTTCATAAGGCAACCAAACAGTCCCAAATGCACCCAAATAGTTCGAAATGCACCAAAACGTTAGTTTAGGGTCCCATGGGGTGGATCGGGTGTGTTCGTTGCAAAAAATTCCGATGCGACTTCGTGGCACGAACTTTTGCACTAGTTCGGCCCATTTTGCACCGAGTTTCGTAAGGCAACTAAACGGTTCCAAATGCACCCAAATAGTAAGAAACGCACCAAAATTTTTAGTTTAGGGTCGAATGGGTGGATCAGGTGCGTTCGATGCGAAAAATTCCTATGCGACTTCGTGGCACGAAATTTTGCACTAGTTCGGCCCGATTTGCACCAAGTTTCGTAAGGCAACCGAACGGTCCCAAATATCCCAAATAATATGAAACGTACCAAAACATCAGTTTAGGGTCCAATGGGGTGGATCGGGTGCGTTCGTTGCGAAAAATTCCTACGCGACTACGTGCCACGAACTTTTGCACTTGTTCAGCCCGTTTTGCACCGAGTTCCGTAAGGCAACCAAACGGTCCCAAATGCACCCAAGTAGTACGAAACGCACCAAAACGTCAGTTTAGGATCCAATGGGGTGGATCGGGTGTGTTCCTTACGAAAAATTCCAACACGACTTCGTGGCACGAACTTTTGCACTTGTTCGGCCAGTTTTGCACCGAGTTCTGTATGTCAACCAAACGGTCCCAAATGCACCCAAATAGTATGAAACGCACCAAAATTTTTAGTTTAGGGTCCAATGGGGTGGATCGGGTGCGTTCGTTGCGAAAAATTCCTACGCGACTTCTTGTCACGAACTTTTGCACTAGTTCGGCCTATTTTGCGTCGAGTTTCGTAAGGCAACCAAACAGTCCCAAATGCACCCAAATAGTTCAAAATGCACCAAAACGTCAGTTTAGGGTCCAATGGGGTGGATCGGGTATGTTCGTGGCGACAAATTCTGATGCGACTTCGTAGCACGAACTTTTGCACTAGTTCGGCCCGTTTTGTACCGAGTTCCGTAAGGCAACCAAACGGTCCCAAATGCACCCAAATAGTATGAAACGTAGCAAAACATCTGTTTAGGGTCCAAAGGGGTGGATCGGGTGCGTTCGTTGCGAAAAATTACGACTCGACTTCGTGGCACGAACTTCTGCACTAGTTTGGCCAGTTTAGCACCGAGTTTCGTAAGGCAACCAAACGGTCTAAAATGCACCCAAATAGTACTAAACGCACCAAAACGTCAGTTTAGGGTCCAATGTGGTGGATCGGGTGTGTTCGTTGCGAAAAATTCCGACGCGACTTCGTGGCACGAAATTTTGCACTAGTTCGACCCGTTTTGCACCGAATTCTATAAGGCAACCGAACGGTCCCAAATGCGTCCAAATAATACGAAACATACAAAAACATCAGTTTAGGGTCCCAAGGGGTGGATCGGGTGTGTTCGTAGCAAAAAATTCCGATGCGACTTCGTGGCACGAACTTTCGCACTAGTTCGGCCCATTTTGCACCGAGTTTCGTAAGGCAACAAAATGGTTCCAAATGCACCCAACTAATATGAAACGCACCAAAACGTCTGTTTAGGGTCCAATTGGGTGGATCGGGTGCATTTGTTACGAAAAATTCTGACGCGACTACGTGGCACGAACTTTTGCCCTAGTTCGGCTCGTTTTGCTCCGAATTTCGTAAGGCAACCAAACGGTCCCAAATGCGCCCAAATAATACGAAACATACTAAAACATCAGTTTAGGGTCCAATGGGGTGGATCGGATGCATTCGTTGCGAAAAATTCCGAAGCGACTTCGTGGCACAAACTTCAGCACTAGTTCGGCCAGTTTAGCATCGAGGTTCGTAAGGCAACCAAACGGTCCAAAATGTACCCAAATAGTACATAACGTTCCAAAACATCAGTTTAGGGTCCAATGTGGTGGATCGGGTGCGTTCGTTGCGAAAAATTCCGACGCGACTTCGTGGCACGAACTTTTGCACTAGATCGGCCCGTTTTGCACCGAATTCCGTAAGGCAACCAAACGGTCCCAAATGCGCCCAAATAATATGAAACGTGCCAAAACATCTGTTTAGGTTCCAATGGGGTGAATCGGGTGCGTTTGTTGCGAAAAATTCCAACGCGACTTCGTGGCACGAACTTTTGCACTTGTTCGGCCCGTTTTGCACCGAGTTCCTTAAGGCAACCAAATGGTCCCAAATGCACCCAAGTAGTACGAAACATACCAAATCATCAGTTTAGGGTCCAATGGGGTGGATCGGGTGTGTTCCTTGCGAAAAAATCTGACGTGACTTCGTGGCACGAACTTTTGAACTAGTTCGGTCGTTTTGCGCCGAGTTTCGTAAGGCAACCAAACGGACACAAATGCACCCAAATAGTATGAAACGCACCAAAAATTTTAGTTTAGGGTCCAATGGGGTGGATTGGGTGCATTCGTTGCGAAAAATTCCTACGCGACTTCGTGTCACGAACTTTTGCACTAGTTCGGCCTGTTTTGCACCGAATTCCATAAGGCAACCAAATAGTCCCAAATGTGCCCAAATAATACGAAACATACCAAAACATCAGTTTAGGGACCAATGGGGTGGATCGGGTGCGTTCGTTGCAAAAAATTCCGATGCGACTTCGTGGCACGAAATTTTGCACTAGTTCGGCCCGTTTTGCACCGAATTCCGTAAGGCAACCAAACGGTCCCAAATGCGCCCAAATAATATGAAACATACAAAAAAATTAGTTTAGGGTCCCATGGGGTGGATCGGGTGTGTTCGTTGCAAAAAATTCCGATGCAACTTCGTGGCACGAACTTTTGCACTAGTTCGGCCCATTTTGCACCAAGTTTCGTAAGGCAACTAAATGGTTCCAAATGCACCCAAATAGTAAGAAACGCACCAAAATTTTTAGTTTAGGGTCGAATGGGTGGATCGGGTGCGTTCGATGCGAAAAATTCCTATGCGACTTCGTGGCACGAAATTTTGCACTAGTTCGGCCCGATTTGCACCAATTTCGTAAGGCAACCGAACGGTCCCAAATATCCCAAATAATATGAAACGTAACAAAATTTTTAGTTTAGGGTCCAATGGGGTGGATTGGGTGCATTCGTTGCGAAAAATTCCTACGCGACTTCGTGTCACGAACTTTTGCACTAGTTCGGCCTGTTTTGCACCGAATTCCATAAGGCAACCAAATAGTCCCAAATGTGCCCAAATAATACGAAACATACCAAAACATCAGTTTAGGGACCAATGGGGTGGATCGGGTGCGTTCGTTGCAAAAAATTCCGATGCGACTTCGTGGCACGAAATTTTGCACTAGTTCGGCCCGTTTTGCACCGAATTCCGTAAGGCAACCAAATGGTCCCAAATGCGCCCAAATAATATGAAACGTACAAAAAAATTAGTTTAGGGTCCCATGGGGTGGATCGGGTGTGTTCGTTGCAAAAAATTCCGATGCAACTTCGTGGCACGAACTTTTGCACTAGTTCGGCCCATTTTGCACCAAGTTTCGTAAGGCAACTAAATGGTTCCAAATGCACCCAAATAGTAAGAAACGCACCAAAATTTTTAGTTTAGGGTCGAATGGGTGGATCGGGTGCGTTCGATGCGAAAAATTCCTATGCGACTTCGTGGCACGAAATTTTGCACTAGTTCGGCCCGATTTGCACCAAGTTTCGTAAGGCAACCGAACGGTCCCAAATATCCCAAATAATATGAAACGTACCAGAACATCAGTTTAGGGTCCAATGGGGTGGATCGGGTGCGTTCGTTGCGAAAAATTCCTACGCGACTATGTGCCACGAACTTTTGCACTTGTTTAGCCCGTTTTGCACCGAGTTCCGTAAGGCAACCAAACGGTCCCAAATGCACCCAAGTAGTACGAAACGCACCAAAACGTCAGTTTAGGATCCAATGGGGTGGATCGGGTGTGTTTCTTACGAAAAATTCGAACACGACTTCGTGGCACGAACTTTTGCACTTGTTCGGCCAGTTTTGCACCGAGTTCTGTATGGCAACCAAATGGTCCCAAATGCACCCAAATAGTATGAAACGCACCAAAATTTTTAGTTTAGGGTCCAATGGGGTGGATCGGGTGCGTTCGTTGCGAAAAATTCCTACGCGACTTCTTGTCACGAACTTTTGCACTAGTTCGGCCTATTTTGCGCCGAGTTTCGTAAGGCAACCAAACAGTCCCAAATGCACCCAAATAGTTCGAAATGCACCAAAACGTCAGTTTAGGGTCCCATGGGGTGGATCGGGTGTGTTCGTTGCAAAAAATTCTGATGCGACTTCGTGGCACGAACTTTTGCACTAGTTCGGCCCATTTTGCACCGAGTTTCGTAAGGCAACTAAATGGTTCCAAATGCACCCAAATAGTAAGAAACGCACCAAAATTTTTAGTTTAGGGTCGAATGGGTGGATCGGGTGCGTTCGATGTGAAAAATTCCTATGCGACTTCGTGGCACGAAATTTTGCACTAGTTCGGCCCGATTTGCACTAAGTTTCGTAAGGCAACCGAATGGTCCCAAATATCCCAAATAATATGAAACGTACCAAAACATCAGTTTAGGGTCCAATGGGGTGGATCGGGTGCATTCATTGCGAAAAATTCCTACGCGACTACGTGCCACGAACTTTTGCACTTGTTCAGCCCGTTTTGCACCAAGTTCCGTTAGGCAACCAAACGGTCCCAAATGCACCCAAGTAGTACGAAACGCACCAAAACGTCAGTTTAGGATCCAATGGGGTGGATCGGGTGTGTTCCTTACGAAAAAATCCAACACGACTTCGTGGCACGAACTTTTGCACTTGTTCGGCCAGTTTTGCTCCGAGTTCTGTAAGGCAAGCAAACGGTCCCAAATGCACCCAAATAGTATGAAACACACCAAAATTTTTAGTTTAGGGTCCAATGGGGTGGATCGGGTGCGTTCGTTGCGAAAAATTCCTACGCGACTTCTTGTCACGAACTTTTGCACTAGTTCGGCCTATTTTGCGCAGAGTTTCGTAAGGCAGCCAAACAGTCCCAAATACACCCAAATAGTTCAAAATGCACCAAAATGTCAGTTTAGGGTCCAATGGGGTGGATCGGGTACGTTCGTGGCGACAAATTCTGATGCGACTTCGTAGAACGAACTTTTGCACTAGTTCGGCCCGTTTTGCACCGAGTTCCGTAAGGCAACCAAACGGTCCCAAATGCACCCAAATAGTACGAAACGTAGCAAAACATCTGTTTAGGGTCCAAAGGGGTGGATCGGGTGCATTCGTTGCGAAAAATTCCGACGCGACTTCGTGGCACGAACTTCTGCACTAGTTTGGCCAGTTTAGCACCGAGTTTCGTAAGGCAACCAAACGGTCTAAAATGCACCCAAATATTACTAAACGCACCAAAACGTCAGTTTAGGGTCCAATGTGGTGGATCGGGTGTGTTCATTGCGAAAAATTCCGACGTGACTTCGTGGCACGAAATTTTGCACTAGTTCGGCCCGTTTTGCACCGAATTCCGTAAGGCAACCGAACGGTCCCAAATGCGCCCAAATAATACGAAACATACAAAAACATCAGTTTAGGGTCCCATGGGGTGGATCGGGTGTGTTCGTAGCAAAAAATTCCGATGCGACTTCGTGGCACGAACTTTCGAACTAGTTCGGCCCATTTTGTACCGAGTTTCGTAAGGCAACAAAATGGTTCCAAATGCACCCAAATAGTAAGAAACACACCAAAATTTTTAGTTTAGGGTCCAATGGGGTGGATCGGGTGCGTTCGTTGCGAAAAATTCCTACGCGACTTCTTGTCACGAACTTTTGCACTAGTTCGGCCTATTTTGCGCCGAGTTTCGTAAGGCAACCAAACAGTCCCAAATGCACCCAAATAGTTCGAAATGCACCAAAACGTTAGTTTAGGGTCCCATGGGGTGGATCGGGTGTGTTCGTTGCAAAAAATTCCGATGCGACTTCGTGGCACGAACTTTTGCACTAGTTCGGCCCATTTTGCACCGAGTTTCGTAAGGCAACTAAACGGTTCCAAATGCACCCAAATAGTAAGAAACGCACCAAAATTTTTAGTTTAGGGTCGAATGGGTGGATCGGGTGCGTTCGATGCGAAAAATTCCTATGCGACTTCGTGGCACGAAATTTTGCACTAGTTCGGCCCGATTTGCACCAAGTTTCGTAAGGCAACCGAACGGTCCCAAATATCCCAAATAATATGAAACGTACCAAAACATCAGTTTAGGGTCCAATGGGGTGGATCGGGTGCGTTCGTTGCGAAAAATTCCTACGCGACTACGTGCCACGAACTTTTGCACTTGTTCAGCCCGTTTTGCACCGAGTTCCGTAAGGCAACCAAACGGTCCCAAATGCACCCAAGTAGTACGAAACGCACCAAAACGTTAGTTTAGGATCCAATGGGGTGGATCGGGTGTGTTCCTTATGAAAAATTCCAACACGACTTCGTGGCACGAACTTTTGCACTTGTTCGGCCAGTTTTGCACCGAGTTCTGTATGTCAACCAAATGGTCCCAAATGCACCCAAATAGTAAGAAACGCACCAAAATTTTTAGTTTAGGGTCGAATGGGTGGATCGGGTGCGTTCGATGCGAAAAATTCCTATGCGACTTCGTGGCACGAAATTTTGCACTAGTTCGGCCCGATTTGCACCAAGTTTCGTAAGGCAACCGAACGGTCCCAAATATCCCAAATAATATGAAACGTACCAAAACATCAGTTTAGGGTCCAATGGGGTGGATCGGGTGCGTTCATTGCGAAAAATTCCTACGCGACTACGTGCCACGAACTTTTGCACTTGTTCAGCCCGTTTTGCACCGAGTTCCGTAAGGCAACCAAACGGTCCCAAATGCCCCCAAGTAGTACGAAACGCACCAAAACATCAGTTTAGGATCCAATGGGGTGGATCGGGTGTGTTCCTTACGAAAAATTCCAACACGACTTCGTGGCACGAAATTTTGCACTTGTTCGGCCAGTTTTGTACCGAGTTCTGTATGGCAACCAAACGGTCCCAAATGCACCCAAATAGTATGAAACGCACCAAAATTTTTAGTTTAGGGTCCAATGGGGTGGATCGGGTGCGTTCGTTGCGAAAAATTCCTACGCGACTTCTTGTCACGAACTTTTGCACTAGTTCGGCCTATTTTGCGTCGAGTTTCGTAAGGCAACCAAACAGTCCCAAACGCACCCAAATAGTTCGAAATGCACCAAAATGTCAGTTTAGGATCCAATGGGGTGGATCGGGTGTGTTCCTTACGAAAAATTCCAACACGACTTCGTGGCACGAACTTTTGCACTAGTTCGGCCTATTTTGCGCCGAGTTTCGTAAGGCAACCAAACAGTCCCAAATGCACCCAAATAGTTCGAAATGCCCCAAAACGTCAGTTTAGGGTCCCATGGGGTGGATCGGGTGTGTTCGTTGCAAAAAATTCCGATGCGACTTCGTGGCACGAACTTTTGCACTAGTTCGGCCCATTTTGCACCGAGTTTCGTAAGGCAACTAAACGGTTCCAAATGCACCCAAATAGTAAGAAACGCACCAAAATTTTTAGTTTAGAGTCGAATGGGTGGATCGGGTGCGTTCGATGCGAAAAATTCCTATGCGACTTCGTGGCACGAAATTTTGCACTAGTTCGGCCCGATTTGCACCAAGTTTCGTAAGGCAACCGAACGGTCCCAAATATCCCAAATAATATGAAACGTACCAAAACATCAATTTAGGGTCCAATGGGGTGGATCGGGTGCGTTCGTTGCGAAAAATTCCTACGCAACTACATGCCACGAACTTTTGCACTTGTTCAGCCCGTTTTGCACCGAGTTCCATAAGGCAACCAAACGGTCCCAAATGCACCCAAGTAGTACGAAACGCACCAAAACATCAGTTTAGGATCCAATGGGGTGGATCGGGTGTGTTCCTTACGAAAAATTCTAACACGACTTCGTGGCACGAACTTTTGCACTTGTTCGGCCAGTTTTGCACCGAGTTCTGTATGTCAACCAAACGGTCCCAAATGCACCCAAATAGTAAGAAACGCACCAAAATTTTTAGTTTAGGGTCGAATGGGTGCATCGGGTGCGTTCGATGCGAAAAATTCCTATGCGACTTCGTGGCACGAAATTTTTCACTAGTTCGGCCCGATTTGCACCAAGTTTTGTAAGGCAACCGAACGGTCCCAAATATCCCAAATAATATGAAACGTACCAAAACATCAATTTAGGGTCCAATGGGGTGGATCGGGTGCGTTCGTTGCGAAAAATTCCTACGCAACTACATGCCACGAACTTTTGCACTTGTTCAGCCCGTTTTGCACCGAGTTCCATAAGGCAACCAAACGGTCCCAAATGCACCCAAGTAGTACGAAACGCACCAAAACATCAGTTTAGGATCCAATGGGGTGGATCGGGTGTGTTCCTTACGAAAAATTCTAACACGACTTCGTGGCACGAACTTTTGCACTTGTTCGGCCAGTTTTGCACCGAGTTCTGTATGTCAACCAAACGGTCCCAAATGCACCCAAATAGTAAGAAACGCACCAAAATTTTTAGTTTAGGGTCGAATGGGTGCATCGGGTGCGTTCGATGCGAAAAATTCCTATGCGACTTCGTGGCACGAAATTTTGCACTAGTTCGGCCCGATTTGCACCAAGTTTCGTAAGGCAACCGAACGGTCCCAAATATCCCAAATAATATGAAATGTACCAAAACATCAGTTTAGGGTCCAATGGGGTGGATCGGGTGCATTCGTTGCGAAAAATTCCTACGCGACTACGTGCCACGAACTTTTGCACTTGTTCAGCCCGTTTTGCACCGAGTTCCGTAAGGCAACCAAACGGTCCCAAATGCACCCAAGTAGTACGAAACGCACCAAAACATCAGTTTAGGATCCAATGGGGTGGATCGGGTGTGTTCCTTACGAAAAATTCCAACACGACTTCGTGGCACGAACTTTTGCACTTGTTCGGCCAGTTTTGCACCGAGTTCTGTAGGGCAACCAAACGGTCCCAAATGCACCCAAATAGTATGAAACGCACCAAAATTTTTAGTTTAGGGTCCAATGGGGTGGATCGGGTGCGTTCGTTGCGAAAAATTCCTACGCGACTTCTTGTCACGAACTTTTGCACTAGTTCGGCCTATTTTGCGCCGAGTTTCGTAAGGCAACCAAAAGCAGTCCCAAATGCACCCAAATAGTTCGAAATGCACCAAAACGTTAGTTTAGGGTCCCATGGGGTGGATCGGGTGTGTTCGTTGCAAAAAATTCCGATGCGACTTCGTGGCACGAACTTTTGCACTAGTTCGGCCCATTTTGCACCGAGTTTCGTAAGGCAACTAAACGGTTCCAAATGCACCCAAATAGTAAGAAACGCACCAAAATTTTTAGTTTAGGGTCGAATGGGTGGATCGGGTGCGTTCGATGCGAAAAATTCCTATGCGACTTCGTGGCACGAAATTTTGCACTAGTTCGGCCCGATTTGCACCAAGTTTCGTAAGGCAACCGAACGGTCCCAAATATCCCAAATAATATGAAACGTACCAAAACATCAGTTTAGGGTCCAATGGGGTGGATCGGGTGCGTTCGTTGCGAAAAATTCCTACGCGACTACGTGCCACGAACTTTTGCACTTGTTCAGCCCGTTTTGCACCGAGTTCCGTAAGGCAACCAAACGGTCCCAAATGCACCCAAGTAGTACGAAACGCACCAAAACGTCAGTTTAGGATCCAATGGGGTGGATCGGGTGTGTTCCTTACGAAAAATTCCAACACGACTTCGTGGCACGAACTTTTGCACTTGTTCGGCCAGTTTTGCACCGAGTTCTGTATGTCAACCAAACGGTCCCAAATGCACCCAAATAGTAAGAAACGCACCAAAATTTTTAGTTTAGGGTCGAATGGGTGGATCGGGTGCGTTCGATGCGAAAAATTCCTATGCGACTTCGTGGCACGAAATTTTGCACTAGTTCGGCCCGATTTGCACCAAGTTTCGTAAGGCAACCGAACGGTCCCAAATATCCCAAATAATATGAAACGTACCAAAACATCAGTTTAGGGTCCAATGGGGTGGATCGGGTGCGTTCGTTGAGAAAAATTCCTACGCGACTACGTGCCACGAACTTTTGCACTTGTTCAGCCCGTTTTGCACCGAGTTCCGTAAGGCAACCAAACGGTCCCAAATGCACCCAAGTAGTACGAAACGCACCAAAACATCAGTTTAGGATCCAATGGGGTGGATCGGGTGTGTTCCTTACGAAAAATTCCAACACGACTTCGTGGCACGAACTTTTGCACTTGTTCGGCCAGTTTTGTACCGAGTTCTGTATGGCAACCAAACGGTCCCAAATGCACCCAAATAGTATGAAACGCACCAAAATTTTTAGTTTAGGGTCCAATGGGGTGGATCGGGTGCGTTCGTTGCGAAAAATTCCTACGCGACTTCTTGTCACGAACTTTTGCACTAGTTCGGCCTATTTTGCGTCGAGTTTCGTAAGGCAACCAAACAGTCCCAAATGCACCCAAATAGTTCGAAATGCACCAAAATGTCAGTTTAGGATCCAATGGGGTGGATCGGGTTTGTTCCTTACGAAAAATTCCAACACGACTTCGTGGCACGAACTTTTGCACTAGTTCGGCCTATTTTGCGCCGAGTTTCGTAAGGCAACCAAACAGTCCCAAATGCACCCAAATAGTTCGAAATGCCCCAAAACGTCAGTTTAGGGTCCCATGGGGTGGATCGGGTGTGTTCGTTGCAAAAAATTCCGATGCGACTTCGTGGCACGAACTTTTGCACTAGTTCGGCCCATTTTGCACTGAGTTTCGTAAGGCAACTAAACGATTCCAAATGCACCCAAATAGTAAGAAACGCACCAAAATTTTTAGTTTAGAGTCGAATGGGTGGATCGGGTGCGTTCGATGCGAAAAATTCCTATGCGACTTCGTGGCACGAAATTTTGCACTAGTTCGCCCCGATTTGCACCAAGTTTCGTAAGGCAACCGAACGGTCCCAAATATCCCAAATAATATGAAACGTACCAAAACATCAGTTTAGGGTCCAATGGGGTGGATCGGGTGCGTTCGTTGAGAAAAATTCCTACGCGACTACGTGCCACGAACTTTTGCACTTGTTCAGCCCGTTTTGCACCGAGTTCCGTAAGGCAACCAAACGGTCCCAAATGCACCCAAGTAGTACGAAACGCACCAAAACATCAGTTTAGGATCCAATGGGGTGGATCGGGTGTGTTCCTTACGAAAAATTCCAACACGACTTCGTGGCACGAACTTTTGCACTTGTTCGGCCAGTTTTGTACCGAGTTCTGTATGGCAACCAAACGGTCCCAAATGCACCCAAATAGTATGAAACGCACCAAAATTTTTAGTTTAGGGTCCAATGGGGTGGATCGGGTGCGTTCGTTGCGAAAAATTCCTACGCGACTTCTTGTCACGAACTTTTGCACTAGTTCGGCCTATTTTGCGTCGAGTTTCGTAAGGCAACCAAACAGTCCCAAATGCACCCAAATAGTTCGAAATGCACCAAAATGTCAGTTTAGGATCCAATGGGGTGGATCGGGTTTGTTCCTTACGAAAAATTCCAACACGACTTCGTGGCACGAACTTTTGCACTAGTTCGGCCTATTTTGCGCCGAGTTTCGTAAGGCAACCAAACAGTCCCAAATGCACCCAAATAGTTCGAAATGCCCCAAAACGTCAGTTTAGGGTCCCATGGGGTGGATCGGGTGTGTTCGTTGCAAAAAATTCCGATGCGACTTCGTGGCACGAACTTTTGCACTAGTTCGGCCCATTTTGCACCGAGTTTCGTAAGGCAACTAAACGGTTCCAAATGCACCCAAATAGTAAGAAACGCACCAAAATTTTTAGTTTAGGGTCGAATGGGTGGATCGGGTGCGTTCGATACGAAAAATTCCTATGCGACTTCGTGGCACGAAATTTTGCACTAGTTCGGCCCGATTTGCACCAAGTTTCGTAAGGCAACCGAACGGTCCCAAATATCCCAAATAATATGAAACGTACCAAAACATCAGTTTAGGGTCCAATGGGGTGGATCGGGTGCGTTCGTTGCGAAAAATTCCTACGCGACTACGTGCCACGAACTTTTGCACTTGTTCAGCCCGTTTTGCACCGAGTTCCGTAAGGCAACCAAACGGTCCCAAATGCACCCAAGTAGTACGAAACGCACCAAAACATCAGTTTAGTATCCAATGGGGTGGATCGGGTGTGTTCCTTACGAAAAATTCCAACACGACTTCGTGGCACGAACTTTTGCACTTGTTCGGCCAGTTTTGTACCGAGTTCTGTATGGCAACCAAACGGTCCCAAATGCACCCAAATAGTATGAAACGCACCAAAATTTTTAGTTTAGGGTCCAATGGGGTGGATCGGGTGCGTTCGTTGCGAAAAATTCCTACGCGACTTCTTGTCACGAACTTTTGCACTAGTTCGGCCTATTTTGCGTCGAGTTTCGTAAGGCAACCAAATAGTCCCAAATGCACCCAAATAGTTCGAAATGCACCAAAATGTCAGTTTAGGGTCCCATGGGGTGGATCGGGTGTGTTCGTTGCAAAAAATTCCGATGCGACTTCGTGGCACGAACTTCTGCACTAGTTTGGCCAGTTTTGCACCGAATTCCGTAAGGCAACCAAACTGTCCCAAATGCGCCCAAATAATATGAAATGTACGAAAACATCAGTTTAGGGTCCCATGGGGTGGATCGGGTGTGTTCGATGCAAAAAATTCCGATGCGACTTCGTGGCACGAACTTTTGCACTAGTTCGGCCCATTTTGCACCGAGTTTCGTAAGGCAACTAAACGGTTCCAAATGCACCCAAATAGTAAGAAACGCACCAAAATTTTTAGTTTAGGGTCGAATGGGTGGATCGGGTGCGTTCGATGTGAAAAATTTCTATGCGACTTCGTGGCACGAAATTTTTCACTAGTTCGGCCCGATTTGCACCAAGTTTTGTAAGGCAACCGAACGGTCCCAAATATCCCAAATAATATGAAACGTACCAAAACATCAATTTAGGGTCCAATGGGGTGGATCGGGTGCGTTCGTTGCGAAAAATTCCTACGCAACTACATGCCACGAACTTTTGCACTTGTTCAGCCCGTTTTGCACCGAGTTCCATAAGGCAACCAAACGGTCCCAAATGCACCCAAGTAGTACGAAACGCACCAAAACATCAGTTTAGGATCCAATGGGGTGGATCGGGTGTGTTCCTTACGAAAAATTCCAACACGACTTCGTGGCACGAACTTTTGCACTTGTTCGGCCAGTTTTGCACCGAGTTCTGTATGTCAACCAAACGGTCCCAAATGCACCCAAATAGTAAGAAACGCACCAAAATTTTTAGTTTAGGGTCGAATGGGTGCATCGGGTGCGTTCGATGCGAAAAATTCCTATGCGACTTCGTGGCACGAAATTTTGCACTAGTTCGGCCCGATTTGCACCAAGTTTCGTAAGGCAACCGAACGGTCCCAAATATCCCAAATAATATGAAATGTACCAAAACATCAGTTTAGGGTCCAATGGGGTGGATCGGGTGCATTCGTTGCGAAAAATTCCTACGCGACTACGTGCCACGAACTTTTGCACTTGTTCAGCCCGTTTTGCACCGAGTTCCGTAAGGCAACCAAACGGTCCCAAATGCACCCAAGTAGTACGAAACGCACCAAAACGTCAGTTTAGGATCCAATGGGGTGGATCGGGTGTGTTCCTTACGAAAAATTCCAACACGACTTCGTGGCACGAACTTTTGCACTTGTTCGGCCAGTTTTGCACCGAGTTCTGTATGGCAACCAAACGGTCCCAAATGCACCCAAATAGTATGAAACGCACCAAAATTTTTAGTTTAGGGTCCAATGGGGTGGATCGGGTGCGTTCGTTGCGAAAAATTCCTACGCGACTTCTTTCCACGAACTTTTGCACTAGTTCGGCCTATTTTGCGTCGAGTTTCGTAAGGCAACCAAATAGTCCCAAATGCACCCAAATAGTTCGAAATGCACCAAAATGTCAGTTTAGGGTCCCATGGGGTGGATCGGGTGTGTTCGTTGCAAAAAATTCCGATGCGACTTCGTGGCACGAACTTCTGCACTAGTTTGGCCAGTTTTGCACCGAATTCCGTAAGGCAACCAAACTGTCCCAAATGCGCCCAAATAATATGAAATGTACGAAAACATCAGTTTAGGGTCCCATGGGGTGGATCGGGTGTGTTCGATGCAAAAAATTCCGATGCGACTTCGTGGCACGAACTTTTGCACTAGTTCGGTCCATTTTGCACCGAGTTTCGTAAGGCAACTAAACGGTTCCAAATGCACCCAAATAGTAAGAAACGCACCAAAATTTTTAGTTTAGGGTCGAATGGGTGGATCGGGTGCGTTCGATGTGAAAAATTTCTATGCGACTTCGTGGCACGAAATTTTTCACTAGTTCGGCCCGATTTGCACCAAGTTTTGTAAGGCAACCGAACGGTCCCAAATATCCCAAATAATATGAAACGTACCAAAACATCAATTTAGGGTCCAATGGGGTGGATCGGGTGCGTTCGTTGCGAAAAATTCCTACGCAACTACATGCCACGAACTTTTGCACTTGTTCAGCCCGTTTTGCACCGAGTTCCATAAGGCAACCAAACGGTCCCAAATGCACCCAAGTAGTACGAAACGCACCAAAACATCAGTTTAGGATCCAATGGGGTGGATCGGGTGTGTTCCTTACGAAAAATTCCAACACGACTTCGTGGCACGAACTTTTGCACTTGTTCGGCCAGTTTTGCACCGAGTTCTGTATGTCAACCAAACGGTCCCAAATGCACCCAAATAGTAAGAAACGCACCAAAATTTTTATTTTAGGGTCGAATGGGTGCATCGGGTGCGTTCGATGCGAAAAATTCCTATGCGACTTCGTGGCACGAAATTTTGCACTAGTTCGGCCCGATTTGCACCAAGTTTCGTAAGGCAACCGAACGGTCCCAAATATCCCAAATAATATGAAATGTACCAAAACATCAGTTTAGGGTCCAATGGGGTGGATCGGGTGCATTCGTTGCGAAAAATTCCTACGCGACTACGTGCCACGAACTTTTGCACTTGTTCAGCCCGTTTTGCACCGAGTTCCGTAAGGCAACCAAACGGTCCCAAATGCACCCAAGTAGTACGAAACGCACCAAAACGTCAGTTTAGGATCCAATGGGGTGGATCGGGTGTGTTCCTTACGAAAAATTCCAACACGACTTCGTGGCACGAACTTTTGCACTTGTTCGGCCAGTTTTGCACCGAGTTCTGTATGGCAACCAAACGGTCCCAAATGCACCCAAATAGTATGAAACGCACCAAAATTTTTAGTTTAGGGTCCAATGGGGTGGATCGGGTGCGTTCGTTGCGAAAAATTCCTACGCGACTTCTTGCCACGAACTTTTGCACTAGTTCGGCCTATTTTGCGTCGAGTTTCGTAAGGCAACCAAATAGTCCCAAATGCACCCAAATAGTTCGAAATGCACCAAAATGTCAGTTTAGGGTCCCATGGGGTGGATCGGGTGTGTTCGTTGCAAAAAATTCCGATGCGACTTCGTGGCACGAACTTCTGCCCTAGTTTGGCCAGTTTTGCACTGAATTCCGTAAGGCAACCAAACTGTCCCAAATGCAACCAAATAGTACAAAACACATCAAAACATCAGTTTAAGATCCAATGGGATGGATCGGGTGCGTTCGTTGCGAAAAATTCCAACGCGACTTCGTAGCACGAACTTTTGCACATGTTCGGCCCGTTTTGCACCGAGTTCCGTAAGGCAACCAAACGGTACCAAATGCAGGCAAATAGTACGAAACGCAACAAAACATCGGTTTGGGGTCCAATGGGTTGGTTCGGGTGCGTTCCTTGCGAAAAATTCCGACGCGACTTTGTGGCACGAACTTTTGCACTAGTTCGGGCCGTTTTGCACCGAGTTCCGTAAGGCAACCAAACGGTCACAAATGCACCCAAACAGATCGAAACACACTAAAAAGTCAGTTTAGGGTCCAATGGGGTGGATCGGGTGCATTCGTTGCGAAAAATTCTAACGCGACTTCGTGGCACGAACTTTTGACCTTGTTCGGCCCATTTTGCACCGAGTTCCGTAAGGCAACCAAACAGTACCAAATGCACTCAAATAGTACAAAATGCACCAAAGCGTCAGTTTAGGGTCCAATGGGGTGGATCGGGAGCATTCTTTGCGAAAAATTCCTGCACGACTTCGTGTCACGAACTTTTGCACTAGTTCGGTCTGTTTTGCGCCGAGTTCCGTAAGGCAACCAAACGGTCCCAAATGCACCCAAATAGTTCGAAACTCACCAAAACGTCAATTTAGGGTCCAATGGGGTGGATCGTGTGCGTTTGTTGCGAAAAATTCCTACGCGACTTCGTGTCACGAAGTTTTGCACTAATTCGGCCTGTTTTGCGCCGAGTTTCGTAAGGCAACCAAACAGTATGAAATGCACCCAAATAGTTTGAAATGCACCAAAATATCAGTTTAGGGTCCAATGGGGTGGATCAGGTGCATTCGTTGCGAAAAATTCTGATGCGACTTCATGGCACGAACTTTTGCACTAGTTCGGCCCGTTTTGCACCGAGTTCTGTAAGGCATCCAAACAGTCCCAAATGCACCCAAAATAGTACGAAACATAGCAAAACGTCACTTTAGGGTCCAAAGGGGTGAATTGGGTGCGTTCGTTGCGAAAAATTCTAAGCGACTTCGTGGCACGAACTTCTGCACTAGTTCGGCCCGTTTAGCACCGAGTTTCGTAAGGCAACCAAACAGTCCAAAATGCACACAAATAGTACAAAATGCACCAAAACGTCAGTTTAGGGTCCAATGTGGTGGATCGGTTGCGTTCGTTGCGAAAAATTCCGACGCGACTTCGTGGCACGAACTTTTGCACTTGTTCGGCCCGTTTTGCACCGAGTTCCGTAAGGCAACCAAATGGTGCCAAATGCACTCAAATAGTACGAAACGCACCAAAACATCAGTTTAGGGTCCAATGGGGTGGATCGGGAGCGTTTCTTGTGAAAAATTCCGACGCGACTTCGTGGCACGAACTTTTGCACTTGTTCGGCCCGTTTTGCACCGAGTTCCGTAAGGCAACCGAACGGTCCCAAATGCACCCAAATAGTATGAAACGCAACAAAAGGTCTGTTTAGGGTTTAATGGGGTGGATCGGGTGCATTCGTTCTGAAAAAATCCGACGCGACTTCGTCGCACGAACTTTTGCCCTAGTTCGGCCCGTTTTGCACTGAGTTTCGCAAGGCAAGTAAACGGTCCCAAATGCAACCAAATAGTACAAAACACATCAACTCGTCAGTTTAGGGTCTTATGGGGTGGATCGGGTGCGTTCGTTATGAAAAATTCCAACACGACTTCATGGCACGAACTTTTGCACTTGTTCGGCCCGTTTCGCACCGAGTTCCGTAAGGCAACCAAATGGTGCCAAATGCACGCAAATAGTACGAAATGCCCCAATACATCAGTTTAGGGTCCAATGGGGTGGATCGGGAGCGTTCATTGCGAAAAATTCCGACGCGACTTCGTGGCACGAACTTTTGCACTTGTTCGGCCCGTTTTGCACCGAGTTCCGTAAGACAACCAAACGGTCACAAATGCACCCAAATAGTACATAACGTTCCAAAACGTCAGTTTAGGGTCCAATGTGGTGGATCGGGTGCGTTCGTTGCGAAAAATTCCGACGCGACTTCGTGGCACGAACTTTTGCACTAGTTCGGCCCGTTTTGCACCGAATTCCGTAAGGCAACCAAACGGTCCCAAATGCGCCCAAATAATATGAAACGTGCCAAAACATCTGTTTAGGTTCTAATGGGGTGGATCGGGTGCGTTCGTTGCGAAAAATTCCGACGCGACTTCGTGGCACGAACTTTTGCACTTGTTCGGCCCGTTTTGCACCGAGTTCCGTAAGGCAACCAAATGGTCCCAAATGCACCCAAGTAGTACGAAACATACCAAATCGTCAGTTTAGGGTCCAATGGGGTGGATCGGGTGTGTTCCTTGCGAAAAAATCCGATGTGACTTCGTGGCACGAACTTTTGCACTAATTCGGTTCGTTTTGCACCGAGTTTCGTAAGGCAACCAAACGGACACAAATGCACCTAAATAGTATGAAACGCACCAAAATTTTTAGTTTAGGGTCCAATGGGGTGGATTGGGTGCATTCGTTGCGAAAAATTCCTACGCGACTTCGTGTCACGAACTTTTGCACTAGTTCGGTCTATTTTGCGCCGAGTTCCGTAAGGCAACCAAACGGTCCCAAATGCACCCAAATAGTTCGAAACTCACCAAAACGTCAATTTAGGGTCCAATGGGGTGGATCGTGTGCGTTCGTTGCGAAAAATTCCTACGCGACTTCGTGTCACGAAGTTTTGCACTAATTCGGCCTGTTTTGCGCCGAGTTTCGTAAGGCAACCAAACAGTATGAAATGCACCCAAATAGTTTGAAATGCACCAAAATATCAGTTTAGGGTCCAATGGGGTGGATCAGGTGCATTCGTTGCGAAAAATTCTGATGCGACTTCATGGCACGAACTTTTGCACTAGTTCGGCCCGTTTTGCACCGAGTTCCGTAAGGAAACCAAACGGTCCTAAATGCACCCAAATAGTATGAAACGTAGCAAAACGTCAGTTTAGGGTCCAAAGGGGTGGATCGGGTGCGTTCGTTGCGAAAAATTCCGACGCGACTTCATGGCACGAACTTCTGCACTAGTTCGGCCCGTTTAGCACCGAGTTTCGTAAGGCAATCAAACGGTCCAAAATGCACCCAAATAGTACAAAACGCGCCAAAATGTCAGTTTAGGGTCCAATGTGTTGGATCGGGTGCGTTCGTTGCGAAAAATTCCGACAAGACTTCGTCGCACGAACTTCTGCACTAGTTCGGCCCGTTTTGCACCGAATTCCGTAAGGCAACTAAACGGTCCCAAATATGCCCAAATAATATGAAACGTACCAAAACATCAGTTTAAGGTCCAATGGGGTGGATCGGGTGCGTTCGTTGCGAAAAATTCCTACGCGACTACGTGCCACGAACTTTTGCACTTGTTCAGCCCGTTTTGCACCGAGTTCCGTAAGGCAACCAAACGGTCCCAAATGCACCCAAGTAGTACGAAACGCACCAAAACGTCAGTTTAGGATCCAATGGGGTGGATCAGGTGTGTTCCTTACGAAAAATTCCAACACGACTTCGTGGCACGAACTTTTGCACTTGTTCGGCCGGTTTTTCACCGAGTTCCGTAAGGCAACCAAACGGTCCCAAATGCACCCAAATAGTATGAAACGCACCAAAATTTTTAGTTTAGGGTCCAATGGGGTGGATCGGGTGCGTTCGTTGCGAAAAATTCCTACGCGACTTTTTGTCACGAACTTTTGCACTAGTTCGGCCTATTTTGCGCCGAGTTTCGTAAGGCAACCAAACAGTCCCAAATGCACCCAAATAGTTCGAAATGCACCAAAACGTCAGTTTAGGGTCCAAAGGGGTGGATCGGGTGCGTTCGTTGTGAAAAATTCCGACGCGACTTCATGGCACGAACTTCTGCACTAGTTTGGCCAGTTTAGCACCGAGTTTCGTAAGGCAACCAAACGGTCCAAAATGCACCCAAATAGTACTAAACGCACCAAAACGTCTGTTTAGGGTCCAATGTGGTGGATTGGGTGCATTCGTGGCGAAAAATTCCGACGCGACTTCGTGGCACGATCTTTTGCACTAGTTCGGCCTGTTTTGCACCGAATTCTGTAAGGCAACCAAATAGTCCCAAATGTACCCAAATAATACGAAACGTACCAAAACATCAGTTTAGGGACCAATGGGGTGGATCGGGTGCGTTCGTTGCAAAAAATTCCGATGCGACTTCGTTGCACGAAATTTTGCACTAGTTCGTCCCATTTTGCACCGAATTCCGTAAGGCAACCAAACGGTCCCAAATGCATCCAAATAATATGAAACGTACAAAAACATCAGTTTAGGGTCCCATGGGGTGGATCGGGTGTGTTCGTTGCAAAAAATTCCGATGCGACTTCGTGGCACGAACTTTTGCACTAGTTCGGCCCATTTTGCACCGAGTTTCGTAAGGCAACTAAACGGTTCCAAATGCACCCAAATAGTAAGAAACGCACCAAAATTTTTAGTTTAGGGTCGAATGGGTGGATCGGGTGCATTCGATGCGAAAAATTCCTATGCGACTTCGTGGCACGAAATTTTGCACTAGTTCGGCCCGATTTGCACCAAGTTTCGTAATGAAACCGAACGGTCCCAAATAATATGAAACGTACCAAAACATCAGTTTAGGGTCCAATGGGGTGGATCGGGTGCGTTCGTTGCGAAAAATTCCTACGCGACTACGTGCCACGAACTTTTGCACTTGTTCAGCCCGTTTTGCACCGAGTTCCGTAAGGCAACCAAACGGTCCCAAATGCACCCAAATAGTACGAAACGCACCAAAATGTCAGTTTAGGATCCAATGGGGTGGATCGGGTGTGATCCTTACAAAAAATTCCAACACGACTTCGTGGCACGAACTTTTGCACTTGTTCGGCCAGTTTTGCACCGAGTTTCGTAAGGCAACCAAACAGTCCCAAATGCACCCAAATAGTTCAAAATGCACCAAAACGTCAGTTTAGGGTCCAATGGGGTGGATCGGGTACGTTCGTGGCGACAAATTCTGATGCGACTTCGTAGCACGAACTTTTGCACTAGTTCGGCCCGTTTTGCACCGAGTTCCGTAAGGCAACCAAACGGTCCCAAATGCACCCAAATAATATGAAACGTACGAAAACATCAGTTTAGGGTCCCATGGGGTGGATCGGGTGTGTTCGTTGCAAAAAATTCCGATGCGACTTCGTGGCACGAACTTTTGCACTAGTTCGGCATATTTTGCACCGAGTTTCGTAAGGCAACTAAACGGTTCCAAATGCACCCAAATAGTAAGAAACGCACCAAAATTTTTAGTTTAGGGTCGAATGGGTGGATCGGGTGCGTTCGATGCGAAAAATTCCTATGCGACTTCGTGGCACGAAATTTTGCACTAGTTCGGCCCGATTTGCACCAAGTTTCGTAAGGCAACTGAACGGTCCCAAATGCACCCAAGTAGTATGAAACGCACCAAAACGTCAGTTTAGGATCCAATGGGGTGGATCGGGTGCGTTCGTTGCGAAAAATTCCTACGCGACTACGTGCCACGAACTTTTGCACTTGTTCAGCCCGTTTTGCACCGAGTTCCGTAAGGCAACCAAACGGTCCCAAGTGCACCCAAGTAGTACGAAACTCACCAAAACGTCAGTTTAGGATCCAATGGGGTGGATCAGGTGTGTTCCTTACGAAAAATTCCAACACGACTTCGTGGCACGAACTTTTGCACTTGTTCGGCCAGTTTTGCACCGAGTTCCGTAAGGCAACCAAACGGTCCCAAATGCACCCAAATAGTATGAAACGCACCAAAATTTTTAGTTTAGGGTCCAATGGGGTGGATCAGGTGCGTTCGTTGCGAAAAATTCCTACGCGACTTTTTGTCACGAACTTTTGCACTAGTTCGGCCTATTTTGCGCCGAGTTTCGTAAGACAACCAAACAGTCCCAAATGCACCCAAATAGTTCGAAATGCACCCAAACGTCAGTTTAGGGTCCAAAGGGGTGGATCGGGTGCGTTCGTTGTGAAAAATTCCGACGCGACTTCGTCGCACGAACTTCTGCACAAGTTTGGCCAGTTTAGCACCGAGTTTCATAAGGCAACCAAACGGTCCAAAATGCACCCAAATAGTACTAAACGCACCAAAACGTCTGTTTAGGGTCCAATGTGGTGGATCGGGTGCGTTCGTGGTGAAAAATTCCGACGCGACTTCGTGGCACGAACTTTTGCACTAGTTCGGCCTGTTTTGCACCGAATTCCGTAAGGCAACCAAATAGTCCCAAATGTACCCAAATAATACGAAACGTACCAAAACATCAGTTTAGGGACCAATGGGGTGGATCGGGTGCGTTCGTTGCAAAAAATTCCGATGCGACTTCATGGCACGAACTTCTGCACTAGTTCGGCCCGTTTAGCACCGAGTTTCGTAAGGCAATCAAACGGTCCAAAATGCACCCAAATAGTACAAAACGCGCCAAAATGTCAGTTTAGGGTCCAATGTGTTGGATCGGGTGCGTTCGTTGCGAAAAATTCCGACAAGACTTCGTCGCACGAACTTCTGCACTAGTTCGGCCCGTTTTGCACCGAATTCCGTAAGGCAACTAAACGGTCCCAAATATGCCCAAATAATATGAAACGTACCAAAACATCAGTTTAAGGTCCAATGGGGTGGATCGGGTGCTTTCGTTGCGAAAAATTCCTACGCGACTACGTGCCACGAACTTTTGCACTTGTTCAGCCCGTTTTGCACCGAGTTCCGTAAGGCAACCAAACGGTCCCAAATGCACCCAAGTAATACGAAACGCAGCAAAACGTCAGTTTAGGATCCAATGGGGTGGATCAGGTGTGTTCCTTACGAAAAATTCCAACACGACTTCGTGGCACGAACTTTTGCACTTGTTCGGCCGATTTTTCACCGAGTTCCGTAAGGCAACCAAACGGTCCCAAATGCACCCAAATAGTATGAAACGCACCAAAATTTTTAGTTTAGGGTCCAATGGGGTGGATCGGGTGCGTTCGTTGCGAAAAATTCCTACGCGACTTTTTGTCACGAACTTTTGCACTAGTTCGGCCTATTTTGCGCCGAGTTTCGTAAGGCAACCAAACAGTCCCAAATGCACCCAAATAGTTCGAAATGCACCAAAACGTCAGTTTAGGGTCCAAAGGGGTGGATCGGGTGCGTTCGTTGTGAAAAATTCCGACGCGACTTCATGGCACGAACTTCTGCACTAGTTTGGCCAGTTTAGCACCGAGTTTCGTAAGGCAACCAAACGGTCCAAAATGCACCCAAATAGTACTAAACGCACCAAAACGTCTGCTTAGGGTCCAATGTGGTGGATTGGGTGCGTTCGTGGCGAAAAATTCCGACGCGACTTCGTGGCACGAACTTTTGCACTAGTTCGGCCTGTTTTGCACCGAATTCTGTAAGGCAACCAAATAGTCCCAAATGTACCCAAATAATACGAAACGTACCAAAACATCAGTTTAGGGACCAATGGGGTGGATCGGGTGCGTTCGTTGCAAAAAATTCCGATGCGACTTCGTGCCACGAAATTTTGCACTAGTTCGTCCCGTTTTGCACCGAATTCCGTAAGGCAACCAAACGGTCCCAAATGGATCCAAATAATATGAAACGTACAAAAACATCAGTTTAGGGTCCCATGGGGTGGATCGGGTGTGTTCGTTGCAAAAAATTCCGATGCGACTTCGTGGCACGAACTTTTGCACTAGTTCGGCCCATTTTGCACCGAGTTTCGTAAGGCAACTAAACGGTTCCAAATGCACCCAAATAGTAAGAAACGCACCAAAATTTTTAGTTTAGGGTCGAATGGGTGGATCGGGTGCGTTCGATGCGAAAAATTCCTATGCGACTTCGTGGCACGAAATTTTGCACTAGTTCGGCCCGATTTGCACCAAGTTTCGTAATGAAACCGAACGGTCCCAAATAATATGAAACGTACCAAAACATCAGTTTAGGGTCCAATGGGGTGGATCGGGCGCGTTCATTGTGAAAAATTCCTACGCGACTATGTGCCACGAACTTTTGCACTTGTTCAGCCCGTTTTGCACCGAGTTCCGTAAGGCAACCAAACGGTCCCAAATGCACCCAAGTAGTACGAAACGCACCAAAATGTTAGTTTAGGATCCAATGGGGTGGATCGGGTGTGTTCCTTACAAAAAATTCCAACACGACTTCGTGGCACGAACTTTTGCACTTGTTCGGCCAGTTTTGCACCGAGTTCTGTATGGCAACCAAACGGTCCCAAACGAACCCAAATAGTATGAAACGCACCAAAATTTTTAGTTTAGGGTCCAACGGGGTGGATCGGGTGCGTTCGTTGCGAAAAATTCCTACGCGACTTCTTGTCACGAACTTTTGCACTAGTTCGGCCTATTTTGCGCCGAGTTTCGTAAGGCAACCAAATAGTCCCAAATGCACCCAAATAGTTCGAAATGCACCAAAACGTCAGATTAGGGTCCCATGGGGTGGATCGGTTGTGTTCGTTGCAAAAAATTCCGATGCGACTTCGTGGCACGAACTTTTGCACTAGTTCGGCCCATTTTGCACCGAGTTTCGTAAGGCAACTAAACGGTTCCAAATGCACCCAAATAGTAAGAAACGCACCAAAATTTTTAGTTTAGGGTCGAATGGGAGGATCGGTTGTGTTCGATGTGAAAAATTCCTATGCGACTTCGTGGCACGAAATTTTGCACTAGTTCGCCCCGATTTGCACAAAGTTTCGTAAGGCAACCGAATGGTCCCAAATATCCCAAATAATATGAAACGTACCAAAACATCAGTTTAGGGTCCAATGGGGTGGATCGGGTGCGTTCGTTGTGAAAAATTCCTACGCGACTACGAGCCACGAACTTTTGCACTTGTTCAGCCCGTTTTGCACCGAGTTCCGTAAGGCAACCAAACGGTCCCAAATGCACCCAAGTAGTACGAAACGCACCAAAACGTTAGTTTAGGATCCAATGGGGTGGATCGGGTGTGTTCCTTACAAAAAATTCCAACACGACTTCGTGGCACGAACTTTTGCACCTGTTCGGCCAGTCTTGCACCGAGTTCTGTATGGCAACCAAACGTTCTGTATGGTAACCAAACGGTCCCAAACGCACCCAAATAGTATGAAACGCACCAAAATTTTTAGTTTAGGGTCCAATTGGGTGGATCGGGTGCGTTCGTTGCGAAAAATTCCTACGTGACTTCTTGTCACGAACTTTTGCACTAGTTCGGCCTATTTTGCGCCGAGTTTCGTAAGGCAACCAAACAGTCCCTAATGCACCCAAATAGTTCAAATGCACCAAAACGTCAGTTTAGGGTCCAATGGGGTGGATCGGGTACGTTCGTGGCGACAAATTCTGATGCGACTTCGTAGCACGAACTTTTGCACTAGTTCGGCCCGTTTTGCACTGAGTTCCGTAAGGCAACCAAACGGTCCCAAATGCACCCAAATAGTACGAAACGTAGCAAAACATCTGTTTAGGGTCCAAAGGGGTGGATCGGGTGAGTTCGTTGCGAAAAATTCCGGCGCGTCTTCGTGGCACGAACTTCTGCACTAGTTTGGTCAGTTTAGCACCGAGTTTCGTAAGGCAACCAAACGGTCTAAAATGCACCCAAATAGTACTAAACGCACCAAAACGTCAGTTTAGGGTCCAATGTGGTGGATCGGGTGCGTTCGTTGCAAAAAATTCCGAAGCGACTTCGTGGAACGAAATTTTGCACTAGCTCGGCCCGTTTTGCACCGAATTCCGTAAGGCAACCGAACGGTCCCAAATGCGCCCAAATAATACGAAACATACAAAAACATCAGTTTAGGGTCACATGGGGTGGATCGGGTGTGTTCGTAGCAAAAAATTCCGATGCGACTTCGTGGCACGAACTTTCGCACTAGTTCGGCCCATTTTGCACCGAGTTTCGTAAGGCAACTAAACGGTTCCAAATGCACCCAAATAGTAAGAAACGCACCAAAATTTTTAGTTTAGGGTCGAATGGGTGGATCGGGTGCGTTCGATGCGAAAAATTCCTATGCGACTTCGTGGTACGAAATTTTGCACTAGTTCGGCCCGATTTGCACCAAGTTTCGTAAGGCAACCGAACGGTCCCAAATACGCCCAAATAATATGAAACGTACCAAAACATCAGTTTAGGGTCCAATGGGGAGAATCGGGTGCGTTCGTTGCGAAAATTCCTACGCGACTACATGCCACGAACTTTTGCACTTGTTCAGCCCGTTTTGCACCGAATTCCGTAAGGCAACCAAACGGTCCCAAATGCACCCAAGTAGTACGAAACACACCAAAACGTTAGTTTAGGATCCAATGGGGTGGATCGGGTGTGTTCCTTACGAAAAATTCCAACACGACTTCGTGGCACGAACTTTTTCACTTGTTCGGCCTGTTTTGCACCGAGTTCCGTAAGGCAACCAAACGGTCCCAAATGCACCCAAATAGTATGAAACGCACCAAAAATTTTAGTTTAGGGTCCAATGGGGTGGATCGGGTGCGTTCGTTGCGAAAAATTCCTACGCGTCTTCTTGTCACGAACTTTTGCACTAGTTCGGCCTATTTTGCGCCGAGTTTTCTAAGGCAACCAAACAGTCCCAAATGCACCAAAATAGTTCGAAATGCACCAAAACGTTAGTTTAGGGTCCAATGGGGTGGATCGGGTACGTTCGTGGCGACAATTTCTGATGCGACTTCGTAGCACGAACTTTTGCACTAGTTCGGCCAATTTTGCACCGAGTTTCGTAAGGCAACTAAACGGTTCCAAATGCTCCCAAATAGTAAGAAACGCACCAAAATTTTTAGTTTAGGGTCGAATGGGTGGATCGGGTGCGTTCGATACGAAAAATTCCTATGCGACTTCGTGGCACGAAATTTTGCACTAGTTCGGCCCGATTTGCACCAAGTTTCGTAAGGCAACCGAACGGTCCCAAATACGCCCAAATAATATGAAACGTACCAAAGCATCAGTTTAGGGTCCAATGGGGTGGATCGGGTGCGTTCGTTGCGAAAAATTCCTACGCGACTACGTGCCACGAACTTTTGCACTTGTTCAGCCCGTTTTGCACCGAATTCCGTAAGGCAACCAAACGGTCCCAAATTTACCCAAATAGTTCGAAATGCACCAAAACGTCAGTTTAGGGTCTAATGGGGTGGATCGGGTACGTTCGTGGCGACAAATTCTGATGCGACTTCGTAGCACGAACTTTTGCACTAGTTCGGCCCGTTTTGCACCGAGTTCCGTAAGGCAACCAAACGGTCCCAAATGCACCCAAATAGTACGAAACGCACCAAAATTTTTAGTTTAGGGTCGAATGCGTGGATCGGGTGCGTTCGATGCGAAAAATTCCTATGCGACTTCGTGGCACGAAATTTTGCACAAGTTCGGCCCGATTTGCACCAAGTTTCGTAAGGCAACCGAATGGTTCCAAATGCACCCAAATAGTATGAAACGCACCAAAACGTCTGTTTAGGGTCCAATGGGGGTGGATCGGGTGCATTCGTTACAAAAAATTCTGACGCGACTTCGTGGCACGAACTTCTGCACTAGTTTGGCCAGTTTTGCACCGAATTCCGTAAGGCAACCAAACTGTCCCAAATGCGCCCAAATAATATGAAACGTACGAAAACATCAGTTTAGGGTCCCATGGGGTGGATCGGGTGTGTTCGTTGCAAAAAATTCCGATGCGACTTCGTGGCACGAACTTTTGCACTAGTTCGGCCCATTTTGCACCGAGTTTCGTAAGGCAACTAAACGGTTCCAAATGCACCCAAATAGTAAGAAACGCACCAAAATTTTTAGTTTAGGGTCGAATGGGTGGATCGGGTGCGTTCGATGTGAAAAATTCCTATGCGACTTCGTGGCACGAAATTTTGCACTAGTTCGCCCCGATTTGCACCAAGTTTTGTAAGGCAACCGAACGGTCCCAAATATCCCAAATAATATGAAACGTACCAAAACATCAATTTAGGGTCCAAAGGGGTGGATCGGGTGCGTTCGTTGCGAAAAATTCCTACGCGACTACGTGCCACGAACTTCTGCACTAGTTTGGCCAGTTTAGCACCGAGTTTCGTAAGGCAACCAAATGGTCCAAAATGCACCCAAATAGTACTAAACGTACCAAAACGTCAGTTTAGGGTCCAATGTGGTGGATCGAGTGCGTTCGTTGCGAAAAATTCCGACGCGACTTCGTGGCACGAAATTTTGCACTAGTTCGGCCCGTTTTGCACCGAATTCCGTAAGGCAACCAAACGGTCCCAAATGCGCCCAAATAATATGAAACCTACAAAAAAATCAGTTTAGGGCCCCATGGGGTGGATCGGGTGTGTTCGTTGCAAAAAATTCCGATGCGACTTCGTGGCACGAACTTTTGCACTAGTTCGGCCCATTTTGCACCGAGTTTCGTAAGGCAACTAAACGGTTCCAAATGCACCCAAATAGTAAGAAACGCACCAAAATTTTTAGTTTAGGGTCGAATGGGTGGATCGGGTGCGTTCGATGCGAAAAATTCCTATGCGACTTCGTGGCACGAAATTTTGCACTAGTTCGGCCCGATTTGCACCAAGTTTCGTAATGAAACCGAACGGTCCCAAATAATATGAAACGTACCAAAACATCAGTTTAGGGTCCAATGGGGTGGATCGGGTGCGTTCGTTGCGAAAAATTCCTACGCGACTACGTGCCACGAACTTTTGCACTTGTTCAGCCCGTTTTGCACCGAGTTCCGTAAGGCAACCAAACGGTCCCAAATGCACCCAAATAGTACGAAACGCACCAAAATGTCAGTTTAGGATCCAATGGGGTGGATCGGGTGTGATCCTTACGAAAAATTCCAACACGACTTCGTGGCACGAACTTTTGCACTTGTTCGGCCAGTTTTGCACCGAGTTTCGTAAGGCAACCAAACAGTCCCAAATGCACCCAAATAGTTCAAAATGCACCAAAACGTCAGTTTAGGGTCCAATGGGGTGGATCGGGTACGTTCGTGGCGACAAATTCTGATGCGACTTCGTAGCACGAACTTTTGCACTAGTTCGGCCCGTTTTGCACCGAGTTCCGTAAGGCAACCAAACGGTCCCAAATGCACCCAAATAATATGAAACGTACGAAAACATCAGTTTAGGGTCCCATGGGGTGGATCGGGTGTGTTCGTTGCAAAAAATTCCGATGCGACTTCGTGGCACGAACTTTTGCACTAGTTCGGCATATTTTGCACCGAGTTTCGTAAGGCAACTAAACGGTTCCAAATGCACCCAAATAGTAAGAAACACACCAAAATTTTTAGTTTAGGGTCGAATGGGTGGATCGGGTGCGTTCGATGCGAAAAATTCCTATGCGACTTCGTGGCACGAAATTTTGCACTAGTTCGGCCCGATTTGCACCAAGTTTCGTAAGGCAACTGAACGGTCCCAAATGCACCCAAGTAGTATGAAACGCACCAAAACGTCAGTTTAGGATCCAATGGGGTGGATCGGGTGCGTTCGTTGCGAAAAATTCCTACGCGACTACGTGCCACGAACTTTTGCACTTGTTCAGCCCGTTTTGCACCGACTTCCGTAAGGCAACCAAACGGTCCCAAGTGCACCCAAGTAGTACGAAACTCACCAAAACGTCAGTTTAGGATCCAATGGGGTGGATCAGGTGTGTTCCTTACGAAAAATTCCAACACGACTTCGTGGCACGAACTTTTGCACTTGTTCGGCCAGTTTTGCACCGAGTTCCGTAAGGCAACCAAACGGTCCCAAATGCACCCAAATAGTATGAAACGCACCAAAATTTTTAGTTTAGGGTCCAATGGGGTGGATCGGGTGCGTTCGTTGCGAAAAATTCCTACGCGACTTTTTGTCACGAACTTTTGCACTAGTTCGGCCTATTTTGCGCCGAGTTTCGTAAGACAACCAAACAGTCCCAAATGCACCCAAATAGTTCGAAATGCACCAAAACGTCAGTTTAGGGTCCAATGTGGTGGATCGGGTGCGTTCGTGGTGAAAAATTCCGACGCGACTTCGTGGCACGAACTTTTGCACTAGTTCGGCCTGTTTTGCACCGAATTCCGTAAGGCAACCAAATAGTCCCAAATGTACCCAAATAATACGAAACGTACCAAAACATCAGTTTAGGGACCAATGGGGTGCATCGGGTGAGTTCGTTGCAAAAAATTCCGATGCGACTTCGTGCCACGAAATTTTGCACTAGTTCGTCCCGTTTTGCACCGAATTCCGTAAGGCAACCAAACGGTCCCAAATGCGTCCAAATAATATGAAACGTACAAAAACATTAGTTTAGGGTCCCATGGGGTGGATCGGGTGTGTTCGTTGCAAAAAATTCCGATGCGACTTCGTGGCACGAACTTTTGCACTAGTTCGGCCCATTTTGCACCGAGTTTCGTAAGGCAACTAAATGGTTCCAAATGCACCCAAATAGTAAGAAACGCACCAAAATTTTTAGTTTAGGGTCGAATGGGTGGATCGGGTGCGTTCGATGCGAAAAATTCCTATGCGACTTCGTGGCACGAAATTTTGCACTAGTTCGAACCGATTTGCACCAAGTTTCGTAAGGCAACCGAACGGTCCCAAATATCCCAAATAATATGAAACGTACCAAAACATCAGTTTAGGGTCCAATGGGGTGGATCGGGCGCGTTCATTGTGAAAAATTCCTACGCGACTATGTGCCACGAACTTTTGCATTGTTCAGCCCGTTTTGCACCGAGTTCCGTAAGGCAACCAAACGGTCCCAAATGCACCCAAGTAGTACGAAACGCACCAAAATGTTAGTTTAGGATCCAATGGGGTGGATCGGGTGTGTTCCTTACAAAAAATTCCAACACGACTTCGTGGCACGAACTTTTGCACTTGTTCGGCCAGTTTTGCACCGAGTTCTGTATGGCAACCAAACGGTCCCAAACGAACCCAAATAGTATGAAACGCACCAAAATTTTTAGTTTAGGGTCCAACGGGGTGGATCGGGTGCGTTCGTTGCGAAAAATTCCTACGCGACTTCTTGTCACGAACTTTTGCACTAGTTCGGCCTATTTTGCGCCGAGTTTCGTAAGGCAACCAAACAGTCCCAAATGCACCCAAATAGTTCGAAATGCACCAAAACATCAGATTAGGGTCCCATGGGGTGGATCGGTTGTGTTCGTTGCAAAAAATTCCGATGCGACTTCGTGGCACGAACTTTTGCACTAGTTCGGCCCATTTTGCACCGAGTTTCGTAAGGCAACTAAACGGTTCCAAATGCACCAAAATAGTAAGAAACGCACCAAAATTTTTAGTTTAGGGTCGAATGGGAGGATCGGTTGTGTTCGATGTGAAAAATTCCTATGCGACTTCGTGGCACGAAATTTTGCACTAGTTCGCCCCGATTTGCACAAAGTTTCGTAAGGCAACCGAATGGTCCCAAATATCCCAAATAATATGAAACGTACCAAAACATCAGTTTAGGGTCCAATGGGGTGGATCGGGTGCGTTCGTTGTGAAAAATTCCTACGCGACTACGAGCCACGAACTTTTGCACTTGTTCAGCCCGTTTTGCACCGAGTTCCGTAAGGCAACCAAACGGTCCCAAATGCACCCAAGTAGTACGAAACGCACCAAAACGTTAGTTTAGGATCCAATGGGGTGGATCGGGTGTGTTCCTTACAAAAAATTCCAACACGACTTCGTGGCACGAACTTTTGCACTTGTTCGGCCAGTCTTGCACCGAGTTCTGTATGGCAACCAAACGTTCTGTATGGCAACCAAACGGTCCCAAACGCACCCAAATAGTATGAAACGCACCAAAATTTTTAGTTTAGGGTCCAATTGGGTGGATCGGGTGCGTTCGTTGCGAAAAATTCCTACGCGACTTCTTGTCACGAACTTTTGCACTAGTTCGGCCTATTTTGCGCCGAGTTTCGTAAGGCAACCAAACAGTCCCTAATGCACCCAAATAGTTCAAATGCACCAAAACGTCAGTTTAGGGTCCAATGGGGTGGATCGGGTACGTTCGTGGCGACAAATTCTGATGCGACTTCGTAGCACGAACTTTTGCACTAGTTCGGCCCGTTTTGCACCGAGTTCCGTAAGGCAACCAAACGGTCCCAAATGCACCCAAATAGTACGAAACGTAGCAAAACATCTGTTTAGGGTCCAAAGGGGTGGATCGGGTGCGTTCGTTGCGAAAAATTCCGGCGCGTCTTCGTGGCACGAACTTCTGCACTAGTTTGGTCAGTTTAGCACCGAGTTTCGTAAGGCAACCAAACGGTCTAAAATGCACCCAAATAGTACTAAACGCACCAAAACGTCAGTTTAGGGTCCAATGTGGTGGATCGGGTGCGTTCGTTGCGAAAAATTCCGAAGCGACTTCGTGGAACGAAATTTTGCACTAGCTCGGCCCGTTTTGCACAGAATTCCGTAAGGCAACCGAACGGTCCCAAATGCGCCCAAATAATACGAAACATACAAAAACATCAGTTTAGGGTCACATGGGGTGGATCGGGTGTGTTCGTAGCAAAAAATTCCGATGCGACTTCGTGGCACGAACTTTCGCACTAGTTCGGCCCATTTTGCACCGAGTTTCGTAAGGCAAAAAACGGTTCCAAATGCACCCAAATAGTAAGAAACGCACCAAAATTTTTAGTTTAGGGTCCAATGGGGTGGATCGGGTGCGTTCGTTGCGAAAAATTCCGATGCGACTTCGTGGCACGAACTTCTGCACTAGTTTGGCCAGTTTTGCACCGAATTCCGTAAGGCAACCAAACTGTCCCAAATGCGCCCAAATAATATGAAACGTACGAAAACATCAGTTTAGGGTCCCATGGGGTGGATCGGGTGTGTTCGTTGCAAAAAATTCCGATGCGACTTCGTGGCACGAACTTTTGCACTAGTTCGGCCCATTTTGCACCGAGTTTCGTAAGGCAACTAAACGGTTCCAAATGCACCCGAATAGTAAGAAACACACCAAAATTTTTAGTTTAGGGTCGAATGGGTGGATCGGGTGCGTTCGATGCGAAAAATTCCTATGCGACTTCGTGGCACGAAATTTTGCACTAGTTCGGCCCGATTTGCACCAAGTTTCGTAAGGCAACCGAACGCTCCCAAATATCCCAAATAATATGAAACGTACCAAAACATCAGTTTAGGGTCCAATGGGGTGGATCGAGTGCGTTCGTTGCGAAAAATTCCTACGCGACTACGTGCCACGAACTTTTGCACTTGTTCAGCCCGTTTTGCACCGAGTTCCGTAAGGCAACCAAACGGTCCCAAATGCACCCAAGTAGTACGAAACGCACCAAAACGTCAGTTTAGGATCCAATTGGGTGGATCGGGTGTGTTCCTTACGAAAAATTCCAACACGACTTCGTGGCACGAACTTTTGCACTTGTTCGGCCAGTTTTGCACCGAGTTCTGTATGGCAACCAAACGGTCCCAAATGCACCCAAATAGTATCAAACGCACCAAAATTTTTAGTTTAGGGTCCAATGGGGTGGATCGGGTGCGTTCGTTGCGAAAAATTCCTACGCGACTTCTTGTCACGAACTTTTGCACTAGTTCGGCCTATTTTGCGTCGAGTTTCGTAAGGCAACCAAACAGACCCAAATGCACCCAAATAGTTCGAAATGCACCAAAATGTTAGTTTAGAGTCCCATGGGGTGGATCGGGTGTGTTCGTTGCAAAAAATTCCAATGCGACTTCGTGGCACGAACTTCTGCACTAGTTTGGCCAGTTTTGCACCGAATTCCGTAAGGCAACCAAACTGTCCCAAATGCGCCCAAATAATATGAAATGTACGAAAACATCAGTTTAGGGTCCCATGGGGTGGATCAGGTGTGTTCGTTGCATAAAATTCCGATGCGACTTCGTGGCACGAACTTTTGCACTAGTTCGGCCCATTTTGCACCGAGTTTCGTAAGGCAACTAAACGGTTCCAAATGCACCCAAATAGTAAGAAACGCACCAAAATTTTTAGTTTAGGGTCGAATGGGTGGATCGGGTGCGTTCGATGTGAAAAATTCCTATGCGACTTCGTGGCACGAAATTTTGCACTAGTTCGCCCCGATTTGCACCAAGTTTTGTAAGGCAACCGAACGGTCCCAAATATCCCAAATAATATGAAACGTACCAAAACATCAATT
Organism: Panicum virgatum; assembly: GCF_016808335.1. NCBI lineage: Eukaryota > Viridiplantae > Streptophyta > Magnoliopsida > Poales > Poaceae > Panicum > Panicum virgatum. Next base: position 51,468 of record NW_024376378.1, read on the forward strand.
TAGGGTCCAAAGGGGTGGATCGGGTGCGTTCGTTGCGAAAAATTCCTACGCGACTACGTGCCACGAACTTCTGCACTAGTTTGGCCAGTTTAGCACCGAGTTTCGTAAGGCAACCAAATGGTCCAAAATGCACCCAAATAGTACTAAACGTACCAAAACGTCAGTTTAGGGTCCAATGTGGTGGATCGAGTGCGTTCGTTGCGAAAAATTCCGACGCGACTTCGTGGCACGAAATTTTGCACTAGTTCGGCCCGTTTTGCACCGAATTCCGTAAGGCAACCAAACAGTCCCAAATGCGCCCAAATAATATGAAACCTACAAAAAAATCAGTTTAGGGCCCCATGGGGTGGATCGGGTGTGTTCGTTGCAAAAAATTCCGATGCGACTTCGTGGCACGAACTTTTGCACTAGTTCGGCCCATTTTGCACCGAGTTTCGTAAGGCAACTAAACGGTTCCAAATGCACCCAAATAGTAAGAAACGCACCAAAATTTTTAGTTTAGGGTCGAATGGGTGGATCGGGTGCGTTCGATGCGAAAAATTCCTATGCGACTTCGTGGTACGAAATTTTGCACTAGTTCGGCCCGATTTGCACCAAGTTTCGTAAGGCAACCGAACGGTCCCAAATACGCCCAAATAATATGAAACGTACCAAAACATCAGTTTAGGGTCCAATGGGGAGAATCGGGTGCGTTCGTTGCGAAAAATTCCTACGCGACTACATGCCACGAACTTTTGCACTTGTTCAGCCCGTTTTGCACCGAATTCCGTAAGGCAACCAAACGGTCCCAAATGCACCCAAGTAGTACGAAACACACCAAAACGTTAGTTTAGGATCCAATGGGGTGGATCGGGTGTGTTCCTTACGAAAAATTCCAACACGACTTCGTGGCACGAACTTTTTCACTTGTTCGGCCTGTTTTGCACCGAGTTCTGTAAGGCAACCAAACGGTCCCAAATGCACCCAAATAGTATGAAACGCACCAAAAATTTTAGTTTAGGGTCCAATGGGGTGGATCGGGTGCGTTCGTTGCGAAAAATTCCTACGCGTCTTCTTGTCACGAACTTTTGCACTAGTTCGGCCTATTTTGCGCCGAGTTTTCTAAGGCAACCAAACAGTCCCAAATGCACCAAAATAGTTCGAAATGCACCAAAACGTTAGTTTAGGGTCCAATGGGGTGGATCGGGTACGTTCGTGGCGACAATTTCTGATGCGACTTCGTAGCACGAACTTTTGCACTAGTTCGGCCAATTTTGCACCGAGTTTCGTAAGGCAACTAAACGGTTCCAAATGCTCCCAAATAGTAAGAAACGCACCAAAATTTTTAGTTTAGGGTCGAATGGGTGGATCGGGTGCGTTCGATACGAAAAATTCCTATGCGACTTCGTGGCACGAAATTTTGCACTAGTTCGGCCCGATTTGCACCAAGTTTCGTAAGGCAACCGAACGGTCCCAAATACGCCCAAATAATATGAAACGTACCAAAGCATCAGTTTAGGGTCCAATGGGGTGGATCGGGTGCGTTCGTTGCGAAAAATTCCTACGCGACTACGTGCCACGAACTTTTGCACTTGTTCAGCCCGTTTTGCACCGAATTCCGTAAGGCAACCAAACGGTCCCAAATTTACCCAAATAGTTCGAAATGCACCAAAACGTCAGTTTAGGGTCTAATGGGGTGGATCGGGTACGTTCGTGGCGACAAATTCTGATGCGACTTCGTAGCACGAACTTTTGCACTAGTTCGGCCCGTTTTGCACCGAGTTCCGTAAGGCAACCAAACGGTCCCAAATGCACCCAAATAGTACGAAACGCACCAAAATTTTTAGTTTAGGGTCGAATGGGTGGATCGGGTGCGTTCGATGCGAAAAATTCCTATGCGACTTCGTGGCACGAAATTTTGCACAAGTTCGGCCCGATTTGCACCAAGTTTCGTAAGGCAACCGAATGGTTCCAAATGCACCCAAATAGTATGAAACGCACCAAAACGTCTGTTTAGGGTCCAATGGGGGTGGATCGGGTGCATTCGTTACAAAAAATTCTGACGCGACTTCGTGGCACGAACTTTTGCATTAGTTCGGCTCGTTTTGCACCGAATTTCATAAGGCAACCAAACGGTCCTAAATGCCCACAAATAATATGAAACGTACCAAAACATCAGTTTAGGGTCCAATGGGGTGGATCGGGTGCGTTCGTTGCGAAAAATTCCGAAGCGACTTCGTGGCACGAACTTCTGCACTAGTTCGGCCAGTTTAGCACCGAGTTTCGTAAGGCAACCAAACGGTCCAAAATGCACCCAAATAGTACAAAACGCACCAAAACGTTAGTTTAGGGTCTAATGTGGTGGATCGGGTGCGTTCGTTGCGAAAAATTCTGACGCGACTTCGTGGCACGAACTTTTGCACTAGTTCGGCCTGTTTTGCACCGAATTCCGTAAGGCAAACAAATAGTCCCAAATGTGCCCAAATAATACGAAACGTACCAAAACATCAGTTAGGGACCAATGGGGTGGATCGGGTGCCTTCGTTGCGAAAAATTCCGAAGCGACATCGTGGCACGAACTTTTGCACTTGTTCAGCCCGTTTTGCACCGAGTTCCGTAAGGCAACCAAACGGTCCCAAATGCACCCAAGTAGTTCGAAACGCACCAAAATGTCAGTTTAGGATCCAATGGTGTGGATCGGGTGTGTTCCTTACGAAAAATTCCTACACGACTTCGTGGCACGAACTTTTGCACTTGTTCGGCCAGTTTTGCACCGAGTTCCGTAAGGCAACCAAACGGTCCCAAATGCACCCAAATAGTATGAAACACACCAAAATTTTTAGTTTAGGGTCCAATGGGGTGGATCGGGTGCGTTCGTTGCGAAAAATTCCTACGCGACTTCTTGTCACGAACTTTTGCACTAGTTCGGCCTATTTTGCGCCGAGTTTTGTAAGGCAACCAAACAGTCCCAAATGCACCCAAATAGTTCGAAATGCACCAAAACTTCAGTTTAGGGTCCAATGGGGTGGATCGGGTACGTTCGTGGCGACAAATTCTGATGCGACTTCGTAGCATGAACTTTTGCACTAGTTCGGCCCGTTTTGCACCGAGTTCCGTAAGGCAACCAAACGGTCCCAAATGCACCCAAATAGTACGAAACGTAGCAAAACATCTGGTTAGGGTCCAAAGGGGTGGATCGGGTGCATTCGTTGCGAAAAATTCCGACGCGACTTCGTGGCACGAACTTCTGCACTAGTTTGGCCAGTTTAGCACCGAGTTTCGTAAGGCAACCAAATGGTCCAAAATGCACCCAAATAGTACTAAACGTACCAAAACGTCAGTTTAGGGTCCAATGTGGTGGATCGGGTGCGTTCGTTGCGAAAAATTCCTACGCGACTTCTTGTCACGAACTTTTGCACTAGTTCGGCCTATTTTGCGCCGAGTTTTGTAAGGCAACCAAACAGTCCCAAATGCACCCAAATAGTTCGAAATGCACCAAAACTTCTAGTATAGGGTCGAATGGGTGGATCGGGTGCGTTCGATGCGAAAAATTCCTATGCGACTTCGTGGCACGAAATTTTGCACAAGTTCGGCCCGATTTGCACCAAGTTTCGTAAGGCAACCGAATGGTTCCAAATGCTCCCAAATAGTATGAAACGCACCAAAACGTCTGTTTAGGGTCCAATGGGGGTGGATCGGGTGCATTCGTTACAAAAAATTCTGACGCGACTTCGTGGCACGAACTTTTGCATTAGTTCGGCTCGTTTTGCACCGAATTTCATAAGGCAACCAAACGGTCCTAAATGCCCACAAATAATATGAAACGTACCAAAACATCAGTTTAGGGTCCAATGGGGTGGATCGGGTGCGTTCGTTGCGAAAAATTCCGAAGCGACTTCGTGGCACGAACTTCTGCACTAGTTCGGCCAGTTTAGCACCGAGTTTCGTAAGGCAACCAAACGGTCCAAAATGCACCCAAATAGTACAAAACGCACCAAAACGTTAGTTTAGGGTCTAATGTGGTGGATCGGGTGCGTTCGTTGCGAAAAATTCTGACGCGACTTCGTGGCACGAACTTTTGCACTAGTTCGGCCTGTTTTGCACCGAATTCCGTAAGGCAACCAAATAGTCCCAAATGTGCCCAAATAATACGAAACGTACCAAAACATCAGTTAGGGACCAATGGGGTGGATCGGGTGCGTTCGTTGCGAAAAATTCCGAAGCGACATCGTGGCACGAACTTTTGCACTTGTTCAGCCCGTTTTGCACCGAGTTCCGTAAGGCAACCAAACGGTCCCAAATGCACCCAAGTAGTTCGAAACGCACCAAAACGTTAGTTTAGGATCCAATGGTGTGGATCGGGTGTGTTCCTTACGAAAAATTCCTACACGACTTCGTGGCACGAACTTTTGCACTTGTTCGGCCAGTTTTGCACCGAGTTCCGTAAGGCAACCAAACGGTCCCAAATGCACCCAAATAATATGAAACACACCAAAATTTTTAGTTTAGGGTCCAATGGGGTGGATCAGGTGCGTTCGTTGCGAAAAATTCCTACGCGACTTCTTGTCACGAACTTTTGCACTAGTTCGGCCTATTTTGCGCCGAGTTTTGTAAGGCAACCAAACAGTCCCAAATTTACCCAAATAGTTCGAAATGCACCAAAACGTCAGTTTAGGGTCTAATGGGGTGGATCGGGTACGTTCGTGGCGACAAATTCTGATGCGACTTCGTAGCACGAACTTTTGCACTAGTTCGGCCCGTTTTGCACCGAGTTCCGTAAGGCAACCAAACGGTCCCAAATGCACCCAAATAGTACAAAACGCACCAAAATTTTTAGTTTAGGGTCGAATGGGTGGATCGGGTGCGTTCGATGCGAAAAATTCCTATGCGACTTCGTGGCACGAAATTTTGCACAAGTTCGGCCCGATTTGCACCAAGTTTCGTAAGGCAACCGAATGGTTCCAAATGCACCCAAATAGTATGAAACGCACCAAAACGTCTGTTTAGGGTCCAATGGGGGTGGATCGGGTGCATTCGTTACAAAAAATTCTGACGCGACTTCGTGGCACGAACTTTTGCATTAGTTCGGCTCGTTTTGCACCGAATTTCATAAGGCAACCAAACGGTCCTAAATGCCCACAAATAATATGAAACGTACCAAAACATCAGTTTAGGGTCCAATGGGGTGGATCGGGTGCGTTCGTTGCGAAAAATTCCGAAGTGACTTCGTGGCACGAACTTCTGCACTAGTTCGGCCAGTTTAGCACCGAGTTTCGTAAGGCAACCAAACGGTCCAAAATGCACCCAAATAGTACAAAACGCACCAAAACGTTAGTTTAGGGTCTAATGTGGTGGATCGGGTGCGTTCGTTGCGAAAAATTCTGACGCGACTTCGTGGCACGAACTTTTGCACTAGTTCGGCCTGTTTTGCACCGAATTCCGTAAGGCAACCAAATAGTCCCAAATGTGCCCAAATAATACGAAACGTACCAAAACATCAGTTAGGGACCAATGGGGTGGATCGGGTGCGTTCGTTGCGAAAAATTCCGAAGCGACATCGTGGCACGAACTTTTGCACTTGTTCAGCCCGTTTTGCACCGAGTTCCGTAAGGCAACCAAACGGTCCCAAATGCACCCAAGTAGTTCGAAACGCACCAAAACGTCAGTTTAGGATCCAATGGTGTGGATCGGGTGTGTTCCTTACGAAAAATTCCTACACGACTTCGTGGCACGAACTTTTGCACTTGTTCGGCCAGTTTTGCACCGAGTTCCGTAAGGCAACCAAACGGTCCCAAATGCACCCAAATAGTATGAAACACACCAAAATTTTTAGTTTAGGGTCCAATGGGGTGGATCGGGTGCGTTCGTTGCGAAAAATTCCTACGCGACTTCTTGTCACGAACTTTTGCACTAGTTCGGCCTATTTTGCGCCGAGTTTTGTAAGGCAACCAAACAGTCCCAAATGCACCCAAATAGTTCGAAATGCACCAAAACTTCTAGTATAGGGTCGAATGGGTGGATCGGGTGCGTTCGATGCGAAAAATTCCTATGCGACTTCGTGGCACGAAATTTTGCACAAGTTCGGCCCGATTTGCACCAAGTTTCGTAAGGCAACCGAATGGTTCCAAATGCTCCCAAATAGTATGAAACGCACCAAAACGTCTGTTTAGGGTCCAATGGGGGTGGATCGGGTGCATTCGTTACAAAAAATTCTGACGCGACTTCGTGGCACGAACTTTTGCATTAGTTCGGCTCGTTTTGCACCGAATTTCATAAGGCAACCAAACGGTCCTAAATGCCCACAAATAATATGAAACGTACCAAAACATCAGTTTAGGGTCCAATGGGGTGGATCGGGTGCGTTCGTTGCGAAAAATTCCGAAGCGACTTCGTGGCACGAACTTCTGCACTAGTTCGGCCAGTTTAGCACCGAGTTTCGTAAGGCAACCAAACGGTCCAAAATGCACCCAAATAGTACAAAACGCACCAAAACGTTAGTTTAGGGTCTAATGTGGTGGATCGGGTGCGTTCGTTGCGAAAAATTCTGACGCGACTTCGTGGCACGAACTTTTGCACTAGTTCGGCCTGTTTTGCACCGAATTCCGTAAGGCAAACAAATAGTCCCAAATGTGCCCAAATAATACGAAACGTACCAAAACATCAGTTAGGGACCAATGGGGTGGATCGGGTGCCTTCGTTGCGAAAAATTCCGAAGCGACATCGTGGCACGAACTTTTGCACTTGTTCAGCCCGTTTTGCACCGAGTTCCGTAAGGCAACCAAACGGTCCCAAATGCACCCAAGTAGTTCGAAACGCACCAAAATGTCAGTTTAGGATCCAATGGTGTGGATCGGGTGTGTTCCTTACGAAAAATTCCTACACGACTTCGTGGCACGAACTTTTGCACTTGTTCGGCCAGTTTTGCACCGAGTTCCGTAAGGCAACCAAACGGTCCCAAATGCACCCAAATAGTATGAAACACACCAAAATTTTTAGTTTAGGGTCCAATGGGGTGGATCGGGTGCGTTCGTTGCGAAAAATTCCTACGCGACTTCTTGTCACGAACTTTTGCACTAGTTCGGCCTATTTTGCGCCGAGTTTTGTAAGGCAACCAAACAGTCCCAAATGCACCCAAATAGTTCGAAATGCACCAAAACTTCAGTTTAGGGTCCAATGGGGTGGATCGGGTACGTTCGTGGCGACAAATTCTGATGCGACTTCGTAGCATGAACTTTTGCACTAGTTCGGCCCGTTTTGCACCGAGTTCCGTAAGGCAACCAAACGGTCCCAAATGCACCCAAATAGTACGAAACGTAGCAAAACATCTGGTTAGGGTCCAAAGGGGTGGATCGGGTGCATTCGTTGCGAAAAATTCCGACGCGACTTCGTGGCACGAACTTCTGCACTAGTTTGGCCAGTTTAGCACCGAGTTTCGTAAGGCAACCAAATGGTCCAAAATGCACCCAAATAGTACTAAACGTACCAAAACGTCAGTTTAGGGTCCAATGTGGTGGATCGGGTGCGTTCGTTGCGAAAAATTCCTACGCGACTTCTTGTCACGAACTTTTGCACTAGTTCGGCCTATTTTGCGCCGAGTTTTGTAAGGCAACCAAACAGTCCCAAATGCACCCAAATAGTTCGAAATGCACCAAAACTTCTAGTATAGGGTCGAATGGGTGGATCGGGTGCGTTCGATGCGAAAAATTCCTATGCGACTTCGTGGCACGAAATTTTGCACAAGTTCGGCCCGATTTGCACCAAGTTTCGTAAGGCAACCGAATGGTTCCAAATGCTCCCAAATAGTATGAAACGCACCAAAACGTCTGTTTAGGGTCCAATGGGGGTGGATCGGGTGCATTCGTTACAAAAAATTCTGACGCGACTTCGTGGCACGAACTTTTGCATTAGTTCGGCTCGTTTTGCACCGAATTTCATAAGGCAACCAAACGGTCCTAAATGCCCACAAATAATATGAAACGTACCAAAACATCAGTTTAGGGTCCAATGGGGTGGATCGGGTGCGTTCGTTGCGAAAAATTCCGAAGCGACTTCGTGGCACGAACTTCTGCACTAGTTCGGCCAGTTTAGCACCGAGTTTCGTAAGGCAACCAAACGGTCCAAAATGCACCCAAATAGTACAAAACGCACCAAAACGTTAGTTTAGGGTCTAATGTGGTGGATCGGGTGCGTTCGTTGCGAAAAATTCTGACGCGACTTCGTGGCACGAACTTTTGCACTAGTTCGGCCTGTTTTGCACCGAATTCCGTAAGGCAACCAAATAGTCCCAAATGTGCCCAAATAATACGAAACGTACCAAAACATCAGTTAGGGACCAATGGGGTGGATCGGGTGCGTTCGTTGCGAAAAATTCCGAAGCGACATCGTGGCACGAACTTTTGCACTTGTTCAGCCCGTTTTGCACCGAGTTCCGTAAGGCAACCAAACGGTCCCAAATGCACCCAAGTAGTTCGAAACGCACCAAAACGTTAGTTTAGGATCCAATGGTGTGGATCGGGTGTGTTCCTTACGAAAAATTCCTACACGACTTCGTGGCACGAACTTTTGCACTTGTTCGGCCAGTTTTGCACCGAGTTCCGTAAGGCAACCAAACGGTCCCAAATGCACCCAAATAATATGAAACACACCAAAATTTTTAGTTTAGGGTCCAATGGGGTGGATCAGGTGCGTTCGTTGCGAAAAATTCCTACGCGACTTCTTGTCACGAACTTTTGCACTAGTTCGGCCTATTTTGCGCCGAGTTTTGTAAGGCAACCAAACAGTCCCAAATTTACCCAAATAGTTCGAAATGCACCAAAACGTCAGTTTAGGGTCTAATGGGGTGGATCGGGTACGTTCGTGGCGACAAATTCTGATGCGACTTCGTAGCACGAACTTTTGCACTAGTTCGGCCCGTTTTGCACCGAGTTCCGTAAGGCAACCAAACGGTCCCAAATGCACCCAAATAGTACGAAACGCACCAAAATTTTTAGTTTAGGGTCGAATGGGTGGATCGGGTGCGTTCGATGCGAAAAATTCCTATGCGACTTCGTGGCACGAAATTTTGCACAAGTTCGGCCCGATTTGCACCAAGTTTCGTAAGGCAACCGAATGGTTCCAAATGCACCCAAATAGTATGAAACGCACCAAAACGTCTGTTTAGGGTCCAATGGGGGTGGATCGGGTGCATTCGTTACAAAAAATTCTGACGCGACTTCGTGGCACGAACTTTTGCATTAGTTCGGCTCGTTTTGCACCGAATTTCATAAGGCAACCAAACGGTCCTAAATGCCCACAAATAATATGAAACGTACCAAAACATCAGTTTAGGGTCCAATGGGGTGGATCGGGTGCGTTCGTTGCGAAAAATTCCGAAGTGACTTCGTGGCACGAACTTCTGCACTAGTTCGGCCAGTTTAGCACCGAGTTTCGTAAGGCAACCAAACGGTCCAAAATGCACCCAAATAGTACAAAACGCACCAAAACGTTAGTTTAGGGTCTAATGTGGTGGATCGGGTGCGTTCGTTGCGAAAAATTCTGACGCGACTTCGTGGCACGAACTTTTGCACTAGTTCGGCCTGTTTTGCACCGAATTCCGTAAGGCAACCAAATAGTCCCAAATGTGCCCAAATAATACGAAACGTACCAAAACATCAGTTAGGGACCAATGGGGTGGATCGGGTGCGTTCGTTGCGAAAAATTCCGAAGCGACATCGTGGCACGAACTTTTGCACTTGTTCAGCCCGTTTTGCACCGAGTTCCGTAAGGCAACCAAACGGTCCCAAATGCACCCAAGTAGTTCGAAACGCACCAAAACGTCAGTTTAGGATCCAATGGTGTGGATCGGGTGTGTTCCTTACGAAAAATTCCTACACGACTTCGTGGCACGAACTTTTGCACTTGTTCGGCCAGTTTTGCACCGAGTTCCGTAAGGCAACCAAACGGTCCCAAATGCACCCAAATAGTATGAAACACACCAAAATTTTTAGTTTAGGGTCCAATGGGGTGGATCGGGTGCGTTCGTTGCGAAAAATTCCTACAGCGACTTCTTGTCACGAACTTTTGCACTAGTTCGGCCTATTTTGCGCCGAGTTTTGTAAGGCAACCAAACAGTCCCAAATGCACCCAAATAGTTCGAAATGCACCAAAACTTCTAGTATAGGGTCGAATGGGTGGATCGGGTGCGTTCGATGCGAAAAATTCCTATGCGACTTCGTGGCACGAAATTTTGCACAAGTTCGGCCCGATTTGCACCAAGTTTCGTAAGGCAACCGAATGGTTCCAAATGCTCCCAAATAGTATGAAACGCACCAAAACGTCTGTTTAGGGTCCAATGGGGGTGGATCGGGTGCATTCGTTACAAAAAATTCTGACGCGACTTCGTGGCACGAACTTTTGCATTAGTTCGGCTCGTTTTGCACCGAATTTCATAAGGCAACCAAACGGTCCTAAATGCCAACAAATAATATGAAACGTACCAAAACATCAGTTTAGGGTCCAATGGGGTGGATCGGGTGCGTTCGTTGCGAAAAATTCCGAAGCGACTTCGTGGCACGAACTTCTGCACTAGTTCGGCCAGTTTAGCACCGAGTTTCGTAAGGCAACCAAACGGTCCAAAATGCACCCAAATAGTACAAAACGCACCAAAACGTTAGTTTAGGGTCTAATGTGGTGGATCGGGTGCGTTCGTTGCGAAAAATTCTGACGCGACTTCGTGGCACGAACTTTTGCACTAGTTCGGCCTGTTTTGCACCGAATTCCGTAAGGCAAACAAATAGTCCCAAATGTGCCCAAATAATACGAAACGTACCAAAACATCAGTTAGGGACCAATGGGGTGGATCGGGTGCCTTCGTTGCGAAAAATTCCGAAGCGACATCGTGGCACGAACTTTTGCACTTGTTCAGCCCGTTTTGCACCGAGTTCCGTAAGGCAACCAAACGGTCCCAAATGCACCCAAGTAGTTCGAAACGCACCAAAATGTCAGTTTAGGATCCAATGGTGTGGATCGGGTGTGTTCCTTACGAAAAATTCCTACACGACTTCGTGGCACGAACTTTTGCACTTGTTCGGCCAGTTTTGCACCGAGTTCCGTAAGGCAACCAAACGGTCCCAAATGCACCCAAATAGTATGAAACACACCAAAATTTTTAGTTTAGGGTCCAATGGGGTGGATCGGGTGCGTTCGTTGCGAAAAATTCCTACGCGACTTCTTGTCACGAACTTTTGCACTAGTTCGGCCTATTTTGCGCCGAGTTTTGCAAGGCAACCAAACAGTCCCAAATGCACCCAAATAGTTCGAAATGCACCAAAACTTCAGTTTAGGGTCCAATGGGGTGGATCGGGTACGTTCGTGGCGACAAATTCTGATGCGACTTCGTAGCATGAACTTTTGCACTAGTTCGGCCCGTTTTGCACCGAGTTCCGTAAGGCAACCAAACGGTCCCAAATGCACCCAAATAGTACGAAACGTAGCAAAACATCTGGTTAGGGTCCAAAGGGGTGGATCGGGTGCATTCGTTGCGAAAAATTCCGACGCGACTTCGTGGCACGAACTTCTGCACTAGTTTGGCCAGTTTAGCACCGAGTTTCGTAAGGCAACCAAATGGTCCAAAATGCACCCAAATAGTACTAAACGTACCAAAACGTCAGTTTAGGGTCCAATGTGGTGGATCGGGTGCGTTCGTTGCGAAAAATTCCTACGCGACTTCTTGTCACGAACTTTTGCACTAGTTCGGCCTATTTTGCGCCGAGTTTTGTAAGGCAACCAAACAGTCCCAAATGCACCCAAATAGTTCGAAATGCACCAAAACTTCTAGTATAGGGTCGAATGGGTGGATCGGGTGCGTTCGATGCGAAAAATTCCTATGCGACTTCGTGGCACGAAATTTTGCACAAGTTCGGCCCGATTTGCACCAAGTTTCGTAAGGCAACCGAATGGTTCCAAATGCTCCCAAATAGTATGAAACGCACCAAAACGTCTGTTTAGGGTCCAATGGGGGTGGATCGGGTGCATTCGTTACAAAAAATTCTGACGCGACTTCGTGGCACGAACTTTTGCATTAGTTCGGCTCGTTTTGCACCGAATTTCATAAGGCAACCAAACGGTCCTAAATGCCCACAAATAATATGAAACGTACCAAAACATCAGTTTAGGGTCCAATGGGGTGGATCGGGTGCGTTCGTTGCGAAAAATTCCGAAGCGACTTCGTGGCACGAACTTCTGCACTAGTTCGGCCAGTTTAGCACCGAGTTTCGTAAGGCAACCAAACGGTCCAAAATGCACCCAAATAGTACAAAACGCACCAAAACGTTAGTTTAGGGTCTAATGTGGTGGATCGGGTGCGTTCGTTGCGAAAAATTCTGACGCGACTTCGTGGCACGAACTTTTGCACTAGTTCGGCCTGTTTTGCACCGAATTCCGTAAGGCAACCAAATAGTCCCAAATGTGCCCAAATAATACGAAACGTACCAAAACATCAGTTAGGGACCAATGGGGTGGATCGGGTGCGTTCGTTGCGAAAAATTCCGAAGCGACATCGTGGCACGAACTTTTGCACTTGTTCAGCCCGTTTTGCACCGAGTTCCGTAAGGCAACCAAACGGTCCCAAATGCACCCAAGTAGTTCGAAACGCACCAAAACGTTAGTTTAGGATCCAATGGTGTGGATCGGGTGTGTTCCTTACGAAAAATTCCTACACGACTTCGTGGCACGAAGTTTTGCACTTGTTCGGCCAGTTTTGCACCGAGTTCCGTAAGGCAACCAAACGGTCCCAAATGCACCCAAATAATATGAAACACACCAAAATTTTAGTTTAGGGTCCAATGGGGTGGATCAGGGTGCGTTCGTTGCGAAAAATTCCTACGCGACTTCTTGTCACGAACTTTTGCACTAGTTCGGCCTATTTTGCGCCGAGTTTTGTAAGGCAACCAAACAGTCCCAAATTTACCCAAATAGTTCGAAATGCACCAAAACGTCAGTTTAGGGTCTAATGGGGTGGATCGGGTACGTTCGTGGCGACAATTCTGATGCGACTTCGTAGCACGAACTTTTGCACTAGTTCGGCCCGTTTTGCACCGAGTTCCGTAAGGCAACCAAACGGTCCCAAATGCACCCAAATAGTACGAAACGCACCAAAATTTTTAGTTTAAGGGTCGAATGGGTGGATCGGGTGCGTTCGATGCGAAAAATTCCTATGCGACTTCGTGGCACGAAATTTTGCACAAGTTCGGCCCGATTTGCACCAAGTTTCGTAAGGCAACCGAATGGTTCCAAATGCACCCAAATAGTATGAAACGCACCAAAACGTCTGTTTAGGGTCCAATGGGGGTGGATCGGGTGCATTCGTTACAAAAAATTCTGACGCGACTTCGTGGCACGAACTTTTGCATTAGTTCGGCTCGTTTTGCACCGAATTTCATAAGGCAACCAAACGGTCCTAAATGCCCACAAATAATATGAAACGTACCAAAACATCAGTTTAGGGTCCAATGGGGTGGATCGGGTGCGTTCGTTGCGAAAAATTCCGAAGTGACTTCGTGGCACGAACTTCTGCACTAGTTCGGCCAGTTAGCACCGAGTTTCGTAAGGCAACCAAACGGTCCAAAATGCACCCAAATAGTACAAAACGCACCAAAACGTTAGTTTAGGGTCTAATGTGGTGGATCGGGTGCGTTCGTTGTGAAAAATTCTGACGCGACTTCGTGGCACGAACTTTTGCACTAGTTCGGCCTGTTTTGCAACCGAATTCCGTAAGGCAACCAAATAGTCCCAAATGTGCCCAAATAATACGAAACGTACCAAAACATCAGTTAGGGACCAATGGGGTGGATCGGGTGCGTTCGTTGCGAAAAATTCCGAAGCGACATCGTGGCACGAACTTTTGCACTTGTTCAGGCCCGTTTTGCAACCGAGTTCCGTAAGGCAACCAAACGGTCCCAAATGCACCCAAGTAGTTCGAAACGCACCAAAACGTCAGTTTAGGATCCAATGGTGTGGATCGGGTGTGTTCCTTACGAAAAAATTCCTAACACGACTTCGTGGCAACGAACTTTTGCACTTGTTCGGCCAGTTTTGCACCGAGTTCCGTAAGGCAACCAAACGGTCCCAAATGCACCCAAATATATGAAACACACCAAAATTTTTAGTTTAGGGTCCAATGGGGTGGATCGGGTGCGTTCGTTGCGAAAAATTCCTACACGACTTCTTGTCACGAACTTTGCACTAGTTCGGCCTATTTGCGCCGAGTTTTGTAAGGCAACCAAAACAGTCCCAAATTGCACCCAAATAGTTCGAAATGCACCAAAACGTCAGTTTAGGGTCTAATGGGGTGGATCGGGTACGTTCGTTGGCGACAAATTCTGATGCGACTTCGTAGCATGACTTTTGGCACTAGTTCGGCCCGTTTTGCCAACCGAGTTCCGTAAGGCAACCAAACGGTCCCAAATGCACCCAAATAGTACGAAACGACAAAACATTTAGTTTAGGGTCCAAAGGGTGGATCGGGTGCGTTCGATGCGAAAAATTCCGACGCGACTTCGTGGCACGAATTTCTGCACTAGTTCGGCCAGATTTAGCACCGAAGTTTCGTAGGCCAAACCGAAATGGTTCCAAAATGCACCCAAATAGTACTAAACGTACCAAAAACGTCAGTTTAGGGTCCAATGTGGTGGATCGGGTGGCGTTCGTTTCGAAAAATTCCTACGCGACTTCTTGTCACGAACTTTTGACACTAGTTCGGCCTATTTTGCGCCGAGTTTTGTAAGGCAACCAAACAGTCCCAAATGCACCCAATAGTTTCGAATGTCACCAAAACTTCTAGTTTAGGGTCGAATGGGTGGGAATCCGGGTGCGTTCGTATGCGGAAAAATTCCTTATGCGACTTCGTGGCACGAAATTTTGCACTATTCGGATTCGCCGATTTGCACAAGTTTCGTAAGGCAACCTAACGACGGGTCCAAATACGCCCACAATAAATATGAAACGTACCAAAACATCAGCGTATGGCCCCATGGGGTGGATCGGGTGTGTTCGTTGCAAATAATTCCGATGCGACTTCGTGGCACGAAACTTTGGCACTAGTTCGGATCATTTGGCCAACCGAGTTTCGTAAGGGCAACTAAACGGTTCAAATGCAACCCAAATCAGTAAGAAACGCAACCAAAATTTTTAGTTTAAGGGGTCGAATGGGTGGATCGGGTGCGTTCGATGCGAAAAAATTCTATGCGACTTTCGTGGCAAACGAAATTTTGCACTAGTTCGCCCGATTTGCAACCAAGTTTCGTAAGGCAACCGAACGGTCCCAAATACGCCAAATAATATGAAACGTACCAAAAACATCAGCTTAGGGTCCAATGGGGTGGATCGCGTGCGTTCGTTGCGAAAATTCCTACGCGACTACGTGCCACGAACTTTTGCACTTATTCAGCCCGTTTGCAACCGAATTCCGTAATGGCAACCAACGGTCCCAAATGCACCCAAGTAGTACGAACGCACCAAAACGTCAGTTTAGGATCCAATGGGGTGGATCGGGTGTTGTTCCTTACGAAAAAATTCCAACACTACTTCGTGGCACGAACTTTTGCACTTGTTCGGCCAGTTTTGGCACCGAGTTCCGTAAGGCAACCAAACGGTCTCAAATGCACCAAATAATATGAACACCACCAAAATTTTAGTTTAGGGTCCAATGGGGGTGGATCGGGTGCGTTCGTTGCGAAAAATTCCTACGCGACTTCTTGTCACGAACTTTTGCACTAGTTCGGCCTATTTTGCGCCGAGTTTTGTAAGGCAACAAACAGTCCCCAATTTACCCAAATAGTTCGAAATGCACCAAAACGTCAGTTTAGGGTCTAATGGGGTGGATCGGGTACGTTCGTGGCGACAAATTCTGATGCGACTCTCGTAGCACGAACTTTTGCACTAGTTCGGGCCCGTTGTGCACCGAGTTCCGTAAGGCAACCAAATGGTCCCAAATGCACCCAAATAGTACGAAACCGCCAAAATTTTTAGTTTAGGGT
>NW_024376379.1:0-67415 GCF_016808335.1 Panicum virgatum
CATATGTTTGGGGTGCATTTGGATCGTTTCGTAAACCGCATGAAACTCGATGCAAACAAGGTGAACTGTGCAATTAATGCGAAAGTTCGGCCACGAAGTCACGTCGGGATGTTTCGCAACGAACGCACCCAATCCACCCATTGGACCCTAAACTCATGTTTTGGTGCGTTGCATAGTGTTTGGGTGCATTTGGGATCGTTTCGTAACTGCATGAAACTCGGTACAAAATAGGTGTGAACTAGTGCAATTAATGCAAAGTCGTGCCACGAAGTCACGTCAGGATTTTTTGCAACAAACGCACCCAATCACCCATTGGACCTAAACTCATGTTTTGGTGCGTTGCATAGTGTTTGGGTGCATTTGGGATCGTTTTCGTAACGCATGAAACTCGATGCAAAACAGGGTGAACTAGTGCAATTAATGCGAAAAGTCGTGCCACGAAGTCACGCGGGATTTTTCTACGAACGCACCCAATCCACCCCATTGGACCCTAACTCATTTTTGGTGTTTGCATAGTGTTTGGGGCATTTGGGATCGTTTCATAATTGCATGAAACTCGGTTGCAAAACGTGGTGAACTGGTGCAATTAATACAAAAGTTCGTGCCACGAAGTCACAATCGGGATTTTTCGCAACGAACGCACCCAATCCTCCCCATTGGACCCCTAAAATCATGTTTGGTAAGTTTCATATTGTTTGGGTGCATTTGGGATCGTTTCGTAACCGCATGAAACAAGATACAAAACAGGGTGAACTAGTGCAATTAATGCGAAAGCTCGTGCCACGAAGTCACGCCGGGATTTTTCTCTACGAACACACCCAATCCACCCCATTGAACCCTGAACTCATGTTTTGGTGCGTTGCATAGTGTTTGGGAGCATTTGGGATCGTTTCGTAACTGCATGAAACTCGGTGCAAAATAGTGTGAACTGGTGCAATTAGGTCAAAAGTACGTGCCATGAAGTCACGTCAGGATTTTTTTGCAACAAACGCACCCCAATCCACTCCATTGGAGCTTAAACTCATGTTTTGGTGTGTTGCATAGTGTTTTGGTGCATTTGGGATCGTTTCGAAACCGCATGAACTCGATGCAAAGCAGGGGGAACTAGTGCAATTAATGCAAAAGCTCGTGCCACAAAGTCACGCGGGGATTTTTCTCTACGAATGCTCCTAATCCACCCCATTGGACACTAAACTCATGTTTTGGTGCATTGCATAGTGTTTGGTGCATTTGGGATCGTTTCATAACTGCATGAAACTCGATGCAAAATAGGGTGAACTGGCGAAATTAATGCAAAAGTTTGTGCCACGAAGTCACGTCGGGATTTTTCGCAAACGAACGCACCCAATCCTCCCCATTGGACCCTAAAATCATGTTTTGGTAAGTTTCATAGTGTTTGGGTGCATTTGGGATCGTTTCATAACCGCATGAAACAAGATGCAAAACAGGGGTGAACTAGAGCTGTTAATGCGAAAGCTCATGTCACGAAATCACGCCGGGATTTCTCTCTACAAACGCATGCAATCCACCCCATTGAACCCTAAACTCATGTTTGGTGCGTTGCATAGTGTTTGGGTGCATTTGGGGTCATTTCGTAACTGCATGAAACTCGGTGCAAAACGGGGTGAACTGGTGCAATTAATACAAAAGTTCGTGCCATGAAGTCACATCGGGATTTTTCGCAACGAACGCACCCAATCCACCCCATTGGACCCTAAACTCATGTTTCGGTGTGTTGTATAGTGTTTGGGTGCATTTGGGATCGTTTTGTAACTCCATGAAACTCGATGCAAAATAGGGTGAACTGGGGCAATTAATGCAAAGTTCGTGCCACGAAGTCAAGTCGGGATTTTTCACAACGAACGCACCCAATCCAACCCATTGGACCCTAAACTCATGTTTTGTTAAGTTTCATAGTGTTGGGGTCCATCTGTTATCGTTTCGTAATTGCATGAAACTCGGTGCAATACGGTGTGAACTGGTGCAATTAATGCAAAAGTTCGTGCCACGAAGTTACGTCCGGATTTTTCGCAATGAACGCACCCATTCCGCCCCATTGGACCCTAAACTCATGTTTTGGTGCGTTGTATAGTGGTTGGGTGCATTTGAGATCATTTCGTAACTCCATGAAAGTCGATGCAAAATAGGGTGAACTGGTGCAATTATTGCAAAAGTTCGTGCCACGAAGTCACGTCGGGATTTTTCGCAACGATCGCACCCAATCCTCCCCATTAGACCCTAAAATCATATTTTGGTTAGTTTCATATTGTTTGGGGGCATTTGGGATCGTTTCGTAACCGCATGAAACAAGATGCAAAACAAGGTGAACTAGTGCAATTAATGCGAAAGTTCGTGCCACGAAGTCACGTCGGGATTTTTCGCAACGAACGCACCCAATCAACACCATTGGACCCTAAGCTCATGTTTTGGTGCGTTGCATAGTGTTTGGGTGCATTTGGGATCGTTTCGTAACTGCATGAAACTCGGTACAAAATAGTGTGAACTGGTGCAATTAATGCAAAAGTACGTGCCACGAAGTCACGTCAGGATTTTTTGCAACAAACGCACCCAATCCACTCCATTGGAGCCTAAATTCATGTTTTGGTGCGTGGCATAGTGTTTGGGTGCATTTGGGATCGTTTCGTAACCGCATGAAACTCGATGCAAAACAGGGTGAACTAGTGCAATTAATGCGAAAGCTCGTGCCACGAAGTCACGCCGGGATTTATGTCTACGAATGCACCCAATCCACCCCATTGGACACTAAACTCATGTTTTGGTGTGTTGCATAGTGTTTGGGTGCATTGGGATCGTTTCATAATTGCATGAAACTCGGTGCAAAACGGGGTCAACTGGTGCAATTAATACAAAAGTTCGTGCCACGAAGTCACGTCGGGATTTTTCGCAACGAACGCACCCAATCCTCCCCATTGGACCCCTAAAATCATGTCTTGGTAAGTTTCATATTGTTTGGGTGCATTTGGGATCGTTTCGTAACCGCATGAAACAAGATACAAAACAGGGTGAACTGTGCAATTAATGCGAAAGCTCGTGCCACGAAGTCACGCCGGGATTTTTCTCTACGAACACACCCAATCCACCCCATTGAACCCTAAACTCATGTTTTGGTGCGTTGCATAGTGTTTGGGTGCATTTGGGGTCATTTCGTAACTGCATGAAACTCGGTGCAAAACGGGGTGAACTGGTGCAATTAATACAAAAGTTCGTGCCATGAAGTCACATCGGGATTTTTCGCAACGAACGCACCCAATCCACCCCATTGGACCCTAAACTCATGTTTCCGTGCGTTGTATAGTGTTTGGGTGCATTTGGGATCGTTTTGTAACTCCATGAAACTCGATGCAAAATAGGGTGAACTGGGGCAATTAATGCAAAAGTTCGTGCCACGAAGTCAAGTCGGGATTTTTCACAACGAACGCACCCAATCCAACCCATTGGACCCTAAACTCATGTTTTGTTAAGTTTCATAGTGTTGGGGTTCATCTGTTATCGTTTCGTAATTGCATGAAACTCGGTGCAATACGGTGTGAACTGGTGCAATTAATGCAAAAGTTCGTGCCACGAAGTTACGTCCGGATTTTTCGCAATGAACGCACCCATTCGGCCCCATTGGACCCTAAACTCATGTTTTGGGGCGTTGTATAGTGGTTGGGTGCATTTGATATCATTTCGTAACTCCATGAAACTCGATGCAAAATAGGGTGAACTGGTGCAATTAATGCAAAAGTTCGTGCCACGAAGTCACGTCGGGATTTTTCGCAACGAACGCTCCCAATCCTCCCCATTAGACCCTAAAATCATATTTTGGTTAGTTTCATATTGTTTGGGGGCATTTGGGATCGTTTCGTAACCGCATGAAACAAGATGCAAAACAAGGTGAACTAGTGCAATTAATGCGAAAGTTCGTGCCACGAAGTCACGTCGGGATTTTTCGCAACGAACGCACCCAATCAACACCATTGGACCCTAAGCTCATGTTTTGGTGCGTTGCATAGTGTTTGGGTGCATTTGGGATCGTTTCGTAACCGCATGAAACTCGATGCAAAACAGGGTGAACTAGTGCAATTAATGCGAAAGCTCGTGCCACGAAGTCACGCCGGGAATTTTGTCTACGAATGCACCCAATCCACCCCATTGGACACTAAACTCATGTTTCGGTGCGTTGTATAGTGTTTGGGTGCATTTGGGATCGTTTCATAATTGCATGAAACTCGGTGCAAAACGTGGTGAACTGGTGCAATTAATACAAAAGTTCGTGCCACGAAGTCAAGTCGGGATTTTTCACAACGAATGCACCCAATCCAACCCATTGGACCCTAAACTCATGTTTTGTTAAGTTTCATAGTGTTGGGGTTCATCTGTTATCGTTTCGTAATTGCATGAAACTCGGTGCAATACGGTGTGAACTGGTGCAATTAATGCAAAAGTTCGTGCCACGAAGTTACGTCCGGATTTTTCGCAATGAACGCACCCATTCGGCCCCATTGGACCCTAAACTCATGTTTTGGTGCGTTGTATAGTGGTTGGGTGCATTTGATATCATTTCGTAACTCCATGAAACTCGATGCAAAATAGGGTGAACTGGTGCAATTAATGCAAAAGTTCGTGCCACGAAGTCACGTCGGGATTTTTCGCAACGAACGCTCCCAATCTTCCCCATTAGACCCTAAAATCATATTTTGGTTAGTTTCATATTGTTAGGGGGCATTTGGGATCGTTTCATAACCGCGTGAAACAAGATGCAAAACAAGGTGAACTAGTGCAATTAATGCGAAAGTTCGTGCCACGAAGTGACGTCGGGATTTTTCACAACGAACGCACCCAATCAACACCATTGGACCCTAAGCTCATGTTTTGGTGCGTTGCATAGTGTTTGGGTGCATTTGGGATCGTTTCGTAACTGCATGAAACTCGGTGCAAAACAGTGTGAACTGGTGCAATTAATGCAAAAGTACGTGCCACGAAGTCACGTCAGGATTTTTTGCAACAAACGCACCCAATCTACTCCATTGGAGCCTAAATTCATGTTTTGGTGCGTTGCATAGTGTTTGGGTGCATTTGGGATCGTTTCGTAACCGCATGAAACTCGATGCAAAACAGGGTGAACTAGTGCAATTAATGCGAAAGCTCGTGCCACGATGTCACGCCGGGATTTTTGTCTACGAATGCACCCAATCCACCCCATTGGACACTAAACTCATGTTTTGGTGTGTTGCATAGTGTTTGGGTGCATTTGGGATCGTTTCATAATTGCATGAAACTCGGTGCAAAACGGGGTGAACTGGTGCAATTAATACAAAAGTTCGTGCCACGAAGTCACGTCGGGATTTTTCGCAACGAACGCACCCAATCCTCCCCATTGGACCCCTAAAATCATGTTTTGGTAAGTTTCATATTGTTTGGGTGCATTTGGGATCGTTTCGTAACCGCATGAAACAAGATACAAAACAGGGTGAACTAGTGCAATTAATGCGAAATCTCGTGCCACGAAGTCACGCCGCGATTTTTCTCTACGAACACACCCAATCCACCCCATTGAACCCTAAACTCATGTTTTGGTGCGTTGCATAGTGTTTGGGAGCATTTGGGATCGTTTCGTAACTGCATGAAACTCGGTGCAAAATAGTGTGAACTGGTGCAATTAAGTCAAAAGTACGTGCCATGAAGTCACGTCAGTATTTTTTGCAACAAACGCACCCAATCCACTCCATTGGAGCTTAAACTCATGTTTTGGTGTGTTGCATAGTGTTTTGGTGCATTTGGGATCGTTTCGAAACCGCATGAAACTTGATGCAAAACAGGGGGAACTAGTGCAATTAATGCGAAAGCTCGTGCCACAAA
Source organism: Panicum virgatum (assembly GCF_016808335.1). Classification (NCBI taxonomy): domain Eukaryota; kingdom Viridiplantae; phylum Streptophyta; class Magnoliopsida; order Poales; family Poaceae; genus Panicum; species Panicum virgatum. The sequence continues at coordinate 5,863 of NW_024376379.1, forward strand.
GTCACGCCGGGATTTTTCTCTACGAATGCATCCAATCCACCCCATTGGACACTAAACTCATGTTTTGGTGCATTGCATAGTGTTTGGTGCATTTCGGATCGTTTCATAACTGCATGAAACTCGATGCAAAATAGGGTGAACTGGCGAAATTAATGCAAAAGTTCGTGCCACGAAGTCACGTCGGGATTTTTCGCAACGAACGCACCCAATCCACTCCATTGGAGCCTAAATTCATGTTTTGGTGCGTTGCATAGTGTTTGGGTGCATTTGGGATCGTTTCGTAACCGCATGAAACTCGATGCAAAACAGGGTGAACTAGTGCAATTAATGCGAAAGCTCGTGCCACGAAGTCACGCCGGGAATTTTGTCTACGAATGCACCCAATCCACCCCATTGGACACTAAACTCATGTTTTGGTGTGTTGCATAGTGTTTGGGTGCATTTGGGATCGTTTCATAATTGCATGAAACTCGGTGCAAAACGTGGTGAACTGGTGCAATTAATACAAAAGTTCGTGCCACGAAGTCACGTCGGGATTTTTCGCAACGAACGCACCCAATCCTCCCCATTGGACCCCTAAAATCATGTTTTGGTAAGTTTCATATTGTTTGGGTGCATTTGGGATCGTTTCGTAACCGCATGAAACATGATACAAAACAGGGTGAACTAGTGCAATTAATGCGAAAGCTCGTGCCACGAAGTCACGCCGGGATTTTTCTCTACGAACACACCCAATCCACCCCATTGAACCCTAAACTCATGTTTTGGTGCGTTGCATAGTGTTTGGGAGCATTTGGGATCGTTTCGTAACTGCATGAAACTCGGTGCAAAATAGTGTGAACTGGTGCAATTAAGTCAAAAGTACGTGCCATGAAGTCACGTCAGTATTTTTTGCAACAAACGCACCCAATCCACTCCATTGGAGCTTATACTCATGTTTTGGTGTGTTGCATAGTGTTTTGGTGCATTTGGGATCGTTTCGAAACCGCATGAAACTCGATGCAAAACAGGGGGAACTAGTGCAATTAATGCGAAAGCTCGTGCCACAAAGTCACACCGGGATTTTTCTCTACGAATGCACCCAATCCACCCCATTGGACACTAAACTCATGTTTTGGTGCATTGCATAGTGTTTGGTGCATTTGGGATCATTTCATAACTGTATGAAACTCGATGCAAAATAGGGTGAACTGGCGAAATTAATGCAAAAGTTCGTGCCACGAAGTCACGTCGGGATTTTTCGCAACGAACGCACCCCTAAAATCATGTTTTGGTAAGTTTCATAGTGTTTGGGTGCATTTGGCATCGTTTCGTAACCGCATGAAACAAGATGCAAAACAGGATGAACTAGAGCAGTTAATGCGAAAGCTCGTGTCACGAAATCACGCCGGGATTTCTCTCTACAAACGCAAGCAATCCACCCCATTGAGCCCTAAACTCATGTTTTGGTGCGTTGCATAGTGTTTGGGTGCATTTGGGATCGTTTCGTAACTGCATGAAACTCGGTGCAAAACGGGGTGAACTGGTGCAATTAATATAAAAGTTCGGGCCATGAAGTCACATCAGGATTTTTCGCAACGAACGCACCCAATCCACCCCATTGGACACTAAACTCATGTTTCGGTGCGTTGTATAGTGTTTGGGTGCATTTGGGATCGTTTCATAATTGCATGAAACTCGGTGCAAAACGTGGTGAACTGGTGCAATTAATACAAAAGTTCGTGCCACGAAGTCAAGTCGGGATTTTTCACAACGAACGCACCCAATCCAACCCATTGGACCCCAAACTCATGTTTTGTTAAGTTTATAGTGTTGGCGTTCATCTGTTATCATTTCGTAATTGCATGAAACTCGGTGCAATACGGTGTGAACTGTGCAATTAATGCAAAAGTTCGTGCCACGAAGTTACGTTCGGATTTTTCGCAATGAACGCACCCATTCCGCCCCATTGGACCCTAAACTCATGTTTTGGTGCGTTGTATAGTGGTTGGGTGCATTTGAGATCATTTCGTAACTCCATGAAACTCGATGCAAAATAGGGTGAACTGGTGCAATTAATGCAAAAGTTCGTGCCACGAAGTCACGTCGGGATTTTTCGCAACGAACGCACCCAATCCTCCCCATTAGACCCTAAAATCATATTTTGGTTAGTTTCATAGTGTTTGGGGGCATTTGGGATCGTTTCGTAACCGCATGAAACAAGATGCAAAACAAGGTGAACTAGTGCAATTAATGCGAAAGTTCGTGCCACGAAGTCACATCGGGATTTTTCGCAACGAACGCACCCAATCAACACCATTGGACCCTAAGCTCATGTTTTGGTGCGTTGCATAGTGTTTGGGTGCATTTGGGATCGTTTCGTAACTGCATGAAACTCGGTGCAAAACAGGGGGAACTAGTGCAATTAATGCGAAAGCTCGTGCCACAATGTCACGCCGGGATTTTTCTCTACGAATGCACCCAATCCACCCCATTGGACACTAAACTCATGTTTTGGTGCATTGGATAGTGTTTGGTGCATTTGGGATAGTTTCATAACTGCATGAAACTCGATGCAAAATAGGGTGAACTGGCGAAATTAATGCAAAAGTTCGTGCCATGAAGTCACGTCGGGATTTTTAGCAACGAACGCACCTAATCCTCCCCATTGGACCCTAAAATCATGTTTTGGTAAGTTTCATAGTGTTTGGGTGCATTTGGGATCGTTTCGTAACCGCATGAAACAAGATGCAAAACAGGGTGAACTAGAGCAGTTAATGCGAAAGCTCGTGTCACGAAATCACGCCGGGATTTCTCTCTACAAACGCACGCAATCCACCCCATTGAGCCCTAAACTCATGTTTTGGTGCGTTGCATAGTGTTTGGGTGCATTTGGGATCGTTTCGTAACTGCATGAAACTCGGTGCAAAATGGGGTGAACTGGTGCAATTAATATAAAAGTTCGTGCCATGAAGTCACATCGGGATTTTTCGCAACGAACACACCCAATCCACCCCATTGGACCCTAAACTCATGTTTCGCTGCATTGTATAGTGTTTGGGTGCATTTGGGATCATTTTGTGACTCCATGAAACTCGATACAAAATAGGGTGAACTGGGGCAATTAATGCAAAAGTTCGTGCCACGAAGTCAAGTCAGGATTTTTCACAACGAACGCACCCAATCCAACACATTGGACCCTAAACTCATGTTTTGTTAAGTTTCATAGTGTTGGGGTTCATCTGTTATCATTTCGTAATTGCATGAAACTCAGTGCAATACGGTGTGAACTGTGCAATTAATGCAAAAGTTCGTGCCACGAAGTTACGTCCGGATTTTTCGCAATGAACGCACCCATTCCGCCCCATTGGACCCTAAACTCATGTTTTGGTGCGTTGTATAGTGGTTGGGTGCATTTGAGATCATTTCGTAACTCCATGAAACTCGATGCAAAATAGGGTGAACTGGTGCAATTAATGCAAAAGTTCGTGCCACGAAGTCACGTCGGGATTTTTCGCAACGAACGCACCCAATCCTCCCCATTGGACCCTAAAATCATGTTTTGGTAAGTTTCATAGTGTTTGGGTGCATTTGGGATCATTTCGTAACCGCATGAAACAAGATGCAAAACAGGGTGAACTAGAGCAATTAATGCGAAAGCTCGTGTCACGAAATCACGCCGGGATTTCTCTCAACAAATGCACGCAATCCACCCCATTGAGCCCTAAACTCATGTTTTGGTGCGTTGCATAGTGTTTGGGTGCATTTGGGATCGTTTCGTAACTGCATGAAACTCGGTGCAAAACGGGGTGAACTGGTGCAATTAATATAAAAGTTCATGCCATGAAGTCACATCAGGATTTTTCGCAACGAACGCACCCAATCCACCCCATTGGACCCTAAACTCATGTTTCGGTGCATTGTATAGTGTTTGGGTGCATTTGGGATCGTTTTGTAACTCCATGAAACTCGATGCAAAATAGGGTGAACTGGGGCAATTAATGCAAAAGTTCGTGCCACGAAGTCAAGTCGGGATTTTTCACAACGAACGCACCCAATCCAACCCATTGGACCCTAAACTCATGTTTTGTTAAGTTTCATAGTGTTGGGGTTCATCTGTTATCGTTTCGTAATTGCATGAAACTCGGTGCAATACGGTGTGAACTGGTGCAATTAATGCAAAAGTTCGTGCCACGAAGTTACGTCCGGATTTTTCGCAATGAACGCACCCATTCGGCCCCATTGGACCCTAAACTCATGTTTTGGTGCGTTGTATAGTGGTTGGGTGCATTTGAGATCATTTCGTAACTCCATGAAACTAGATGCAAAATAGGGTGAACTGGTGCAATTAATGCAAAAGTTCGTGCCACGAAGTCACGTCGGGATTTTTCGCAACGAACGCACCCAATCCTCCCCATTAGACCCTAAAATCATATTTTGGTTAGTTTCATAGTGTTTGGGGCATTTGGGATCGTTTCGTAACCGCATGAAACAAGATGCAAAACAAGGTGAACTAGTGCAATTAATGCGAAAGTTCGTGCCACGAAGTCACGTCGGGATTTCTCGCAACGAACGCACCCAATCAACACCATTGGACCCTAAGCTCATGTTTTGGTGCGTTGCATAGTGTTTGGGTGCATTTGGGATCGTTTCGTAACTGCATGAAACTCGGTGCAAAACAGTGTGAACTGTGCATTAATGCAAAAGTACGTGCCACGAAGTCACGTCAGGATTTTTTGCAACAAACACACCCAATCCACTCCATTGGAGCCTAAATTCATGTTTCGGTGCGTTGCATAGTGTTTGGGTGCATTGGGATCGTTTCGTAACCGCATGAAACTCGATGCAAAACAGGGTGAACTAGTGCAATTAATGCGAAAGCTCGTGCCACGAAGTCACGCCGGGATTTTTGTCTACGAATGCACCCAATCCACCCCATTCTACACTAAACTCATGTTTTGGTGTGTTGCATAGTGTTTGGGTGCATTTGGGATCGTTTCATAATTGCATGAAACTCGGTGCAAAACGGCATGAACTGGTGCAATTAATACAAAAGTTCGTGCCACGAAGTCACGTCGGGATTTTTCGCTACGAACGCACCTAATCCTCCCCATTGGACCCCTAAAATCATGTTTTGGTAAGTTTCATAGTGTTTGGGTGCATTTGGGATCGTTTCGTAACCGCATGAAACAAGATACAAAACAGGGTGAACTAGTGCAACTAATGCGAAAGCTCGTGCCACGAAGTCACGCCGGGATTTTTCTCTACGAACACACCCAATCCACCCCATTGAACCCTAAAGTCATGTTTTGGTGCGTTGCATAGTGTTTGGGAGCATTTGGGATCGTTTCGTAACTGCATGAAACTCGGTGCAAAATAGTGTGAACTGGTGCAATTAAGTCAAAAGTACGTGCCATGAAATCACGTCAGTATTTTTTGCAACAAACGCACCCAATCCACTCCATTGGAGCTTAAACTCATGTTTTGGTGTGTTGCATAGTGTTTTGGTGCATTTGGGATCGTTTCGAAACCGCATGAAACTCGATGCAAAACAGGGGGAACTAGTGCAATTAATGCGAAAGCTCGTGCCACAATGTCACGCCGGGATTTTTCTCTACGAATGCACCCAATCCACCCCATTGGACACTAAACTCATGTTTTGGTGCATTGCATAGTGTTTGGTGCATTTGGGATAGTTTCATAACTGAATGAAACTCGATGCAAAATAGGGTGAACTGGCGAAATTAATGCAAAAGTTCGTGCCACGAAGTCACGTCGGGATTTTTCGCAACGAACGCACCCAATCCTACCCATTGGACCCTAAAATCATGTTTTGGTAAGTTTCATAGTGTTTGGCTGCATTTGGGATCGTTTCGAAACCGCATGAAACAAGATGCAAAACAGGGTGAACTAGAGCAGTTAATGCGAAAGCTCGTGTCACGAAATCACGCCGGGAATTTCTCTCTACAAACGCACGCAATCCACCCCATTGGGCCCAAAGCTCATGTTTTGGTGCGTTGCATAGTGTTTGGGTGCATTTGGGATCGTTTCGTAACTGCATGAAACTCGGTGCAAAACGGGGTGAAATGGTGCAATTAATATAAAAGTTCGTGCCATGAAGTGACATCGGGATTTTTCGCAACGAACGCACCCAATCCACCCCATTGGACCCTAAACTCATGTTTCGGTGCATTGTATAGTGTTTGGGTGCATTTGGGATCGTTTTGTAACTCCATGAAACTCGATGCAAAATATGGTGAACTGGGGCAATTAATGCAAAAGTTCGTGCCACGAAGTCAAGTCGGGATTTTTCACAACGAACGCACCCAATCCAACCCATTAGACCCTAAACTCATGTTTTGTTAAGTTTCATAGTGTTGGGGTTCATCTGTTATCATTTCGTAATTGCATGAAACTCGGTGCAATACGGTGTGAACTGTGCAATTAATGCAAAAGTTCGTGCCACGAAGTTACGTCCGGATTTTTCGCAATGAACGCACCCATTCCGCCCCATTGGACCCTAAACTCATGTTTTGGTGCGTTGTATAGTGGTTGGGTGCATTTGAGATCATTTCGTAACTCCATGAAACTCGATGCAAAATAGGGTGAACTGGTGCAATTAATGCAAAAATTCGTGCCACGAAGTCACGTCGGGATTTTTCGCAACGAACGCACCCAATCCTCCCCATTGGACCCTAAAATCATGTTTTGGTAAGTTTCATAGTGTTTGGGTGCATTTGGGATCGTTTCGTAACCGCATGAAACAAGATGCAAAACAGGGTGAACTAGAGCAGTTAATACGAAAGCTCGTGTCACGAAATCACACCGGGATTTCTCTCTACAAACGCACGCAATCCACCCCATTGAGCCCTAAACTCATGTTTCGGTGCGTTGCATAGTGTTTGGGTGCATTTGGGATCGTTTCGTAACTGCATGAAACTCGGTGCAAAACGGGGTGAACTGGTGCAATTAATACAAAAGTTCGTGCCATGAAGTCACATCGGGATTTTTCGCAACGAACGCACCCAATCCACTCTAGTGGACCCTAGACTCATGTTTCGGTGTATTGTATAGTGTTTGGGTGCATTTGGGATCGTTTTGTAACTCCATGAAACTCGATGCAAAATAGGGTGAACTGGGGCAATTAATGCAAAAGTTCGTGCCACGAAGTCAAGTCGGGATTTTTCACAACGAACGCACCCAATCCAACCCATTGGACCCTAAACTCATGTTTTGTTAAGTTTCATAGTGTTGGGGTCCATCTGTTATCGTTTCGTAATTGCATGAAACTCGGTGCAATACGGTGTGAACTGGTGCAATTAATGCAAAAGTTCGTGCCACGAAGTTACGTCCGGATTTTTCGCAATGAACGCACCCATTCCGCCCCATTGGACCCTAAACTCATGTTTTGGTGCGTTGTATAGTGGTTGGGTGCATTTGAGATCATTTCGTAACTCCATGAAAGTCGATGCAAAATAGGGTGAACTGGTGCAATTATTGCAAAAGTTCGTGCCACGAAGTCACGTCGGGATTTTTCGCAACGATCGCACCCAATCCTCCCCATTAGACCCTAAAATCATATTTTGGTTAGTTTCATATTGTTTGGGGGCATTTGGGATCGTTTCGTAACCGCATGAAACAAGATGCAAAACAAGGTGAACTAGTGCAATTAATGCGAAAGTTCGTGCCACGAAGTCACGTCGGGATTTTTCGCAACGAACGCACCCAATCAACACCATTGGACCCTAAGCTCATGTTTTGGTGCGTTGCATAGTGTTTGGGTGCATTTGGGATCGTTTCGTAACTGCATGAAACTCGGTACAAAATAGTGTGAACTGGTGCAATTAATGCAAAAGTACGTGCCACGAAGTCACGTCAGGATTTTTTGCAACAAACGCACCCAATCCACTCCATTGGAGCCTAAATTCATGTTTTGGTGCGTGGCATAGTGTTTGGGTGCATTTGGGATCGTTTCGTAACCGCATGAAACTCGATGCAAAACAGGGTGAACTAGTGCAATTAATGCGAAAGCTCGTGCCACGAAGTCACGCCGGGATTTATGTCTACGAATGCACCCAATCCACCCCATTGGACACTAAACTCATGTTTTGGTGTGTTGCATAGTGTTTGGGTGCATTTGGGATCGTTTCATAATTGCATGAAACTCGGTGCAAAACGGGGTCAACTGGTGCAATTAATACAAAAGTTCGTGCCACGAAGTCACGTCGGGATTTTTCGCAACGAACGCACCCAATCCTCCCCATTGGACCCCTAAAATCATGTCTTGGTAAGTTTCATATTGTTTGGGTGCATTTGGGATCGTTTCGTAACCGCATGAAACAAGATACAAAACAGGGTGAACTTGTGCAATTAATGCGAAAGCTCGTGCCACGAAGTCACGCCGGGATTTTTCTCTACGAACACACCCAATCCACCCCATTGAACCCTAAACTCATGTTTTGGTGCGTTGCATAGTGTTTGGGTGCATTTGGGGTCATTTCGTAACTGCATGAAACTCGGTGCAAAACGGGGTGAACTGGTGCAATTAATACAAAAGTTCGTGCCATGAAGTCACATCGGGATTTTTCGCAACGAACGCACCCAATCCACCCCATTGGACCCTAAACTCATGTTTCCGTGCGTTGTATAGTGTTTGGGTGCATTTGGGATCGTTTTGTAACTCCATGAAACTCGATGCAAAATAGGGTGAACTGGGGCAATTAATGCAAAAGTTCGTGCCACGAAGTCAAGTCGGGATTTTTCACAACGAACGCACCCAATCCAACCCATTGGACCCTAAACTCATGTTTTGTTAAGTTTCATAGTGTTGGGGTTCATCTGTTATCGTTTCGTAATTGCATGAAACTCGGTGCAATACGGTGTGAACTGGTGCAATTAATGCAAAAGTTCGTGCCACGAAGTTACGTCCGGATTTTTCGCAATGAACGCACCCATTCGGCCCCATTGGACCCTAAACTCATGTTTTGGGGCGTTGTATAGTGGTTGGGTGCATTTGATATCATTTCGTAACTCCATGAAACTCGATGCAAAATAGGGTGAACTGGTGCAATTAATGCAAAAGTTCGTGCCACGAAGTCACGTCGGGATTTTTCGCAACGAACGCTCCCAATCCTCCCCATTAGACCCTAAAATCATATTTTGGTTAGTTTCATATTGTTTGGGGGCATTTGGGATCGTTTCGTAACCGCATGAAACAAGATGCAAAACAAGGTGAACTAGTGCAATTAATGCGAAAGTTCGTGCCACGAAGTCACGTCGGGATTTTTCGCAACGAACGCACCCAATCAACACCATTGGACCCTAAGCTCATGTTTTGGTGCGTTGCATAGTGTTTGGGTGCATTTGGGATCGTTTCGTAACCGCATGAAACTCGATGCAAAACAGGGTGAACTAGTGCAATTAATGCGAAAGCTCGTGCCACGAAGTCACGCCGGGAATTTTGTCTACGAATGCACCCAATCCACCCCATTGGACACTAAACTCATGTTTCGGTGCGTTGTATAGTGTTTGGGTGCATTTGGGATCGTTTCATAATTGCATGAAACTCGGTGCAAAACGTGGTGAACTGGTGCAATTAATACAAAAGTTCGTGCCACGAAGTCAAGTCGGGATTTTTCACAACGAATGCACCCAATCCAACCCATTGGACCCTAAACTCATGTTTTGTTAAGTTTCATAGTGTTGGGGTTCATCTGTTATCGTTTCGTAATTGCATGAAACTCGGTGCAATACGGTGTGAACTGGTGCAATTAATGCAAAAGTTCGTGCCACGAAGTTACGTCCGGATTTTTCGCAATGAACGCACCCATTCGGCCCCATTGGACCCTAAACTCATGTTTTGGTGCGTTGTATAGTGGTTGGGTGCATTTGATATCATTTCGTAACTCCATGAAACTCGATGCAAAATAGGGTGAACTGGTGCAATTAATGCAAAAGTTCGTGCCACGAAGTCACGTCGGGATTTTTCGCAACGAACGCTCCCAATCTTCCCCATTAGACCCTAAAATCATATTTTGGTTAGTTTCATATTGTTAGGGGGCATTTGGGATCGTTTCATAACCGCATGAAACAAGATGCAAAACAAGGTGAACTAGTGCAATTAATGCGAAAGTTCGTGCCACGAAGTGACGTCGGGATTTTTCACAACGAACGCACCCAATCAACACCATTGGACCCTAAGCTCATGTTTTGGTGCGTTGCATAGTGTTTGGGTGCATTTGGGATCGTTTCGTAACTGCATGAAACTCGGTGCAAAACAGTGTGAACTGGTGCAATTAATGCAAAAGTACGTGCCACGAAGTCACGTCAGGATTTTTTGCAACAAACGCACCCAATCTACTCCATTGGAGCCTAAATTCATGTTTTGGTGCGTTGCATAGTGTTTGGGTGCATTTGGGATCGTTTCGTAACCGCATGAAACTCGATGCAAAACAGGGTGAACTAGTGCAATTAATGCGAAAGCTCGTGCCACGATGTCACGCCGGGATTTTTGTCTACGAATGCACCCAATCCACCCCATTGGACACTAAACTCATGTTTTGGTGTGTTGCATAGTGTTTGGGTGCATTTGGGATCGTTTCATAATTGCATGAAACTCGGTGCAAAACGGGGTGAACTGGTGCAATTAATACAAAAGTTCGTGCCACGAAGTCACGTCGGGATTTTTCGCAACGAACGCACCCAATCCTCCCCATTGGACCCCTAAAATCATGTTTTGGTAAGTTTCATATTGTTTGGGTGCATTTGGGATCGTTTCGTAACCGCATGAAACAAGATACAAAACAGGGTGAACTAGTGCAATTAATGCGAAATCTCGTGCCACGAAGTCACGCCGCGATTTTTCTCTACGAACACACCCAATCCACCCCATTGAACCCTAAACTCATGTTTTGGTGCGTTGCATAGTGTTTGGGAGCATTTGGGATCGTTTCGTAACTGCATGAAACTCGGTGCAAAATAGTGTGAACTGGTGCAATTAAGTCAAAAGTACGTGCCATGAAGTCACGTCAGTATTTTTTGCAACAAACGCACCCAATCCACTCCATTGGAGCTTAAACTCATGTTTTGGTGTGTTGCATAGTGTTTTGGTGCATTTGGGATCGTTTCGAAACCGCATGAAACTTGATGCAAAACAGGGGGAACTAGTGCAATTAATGCGAAAGCTCGTGCCACAAAGTCACGCCGGGATTTTTCTCTACGAATGCATCCAATCCACCCCATTGGACACTAAACTCATGTTTTGGTGCATTGCATAGTGTTTGGTGCATTTCGGATCGTTTCATAACTGCATGAAACTCGATGCAAAATAGGGTGAACTGGCGAAATTAATGCAAAAGTTCGTGCCACGAAGTCACGTCGGGATTTTTCGCAACGAACGCACCCAATCCACTCCATTGGAGCCTAAATTCATGTTTTGGTGCGTTGCATAGTGTTTGGGTGCATTTGGGATCGTTTCGTAACCGCATGAAACTCGATGCAAAACAGGGTGAACTAGTGCAATTAATGCGAAAGCTCGTGCCACGAAGTCACGCCGGGAATTTTGTCTACGAATGCACCCAATCCACCCCATTGGACACTAAACTCATGTTTTGGTGTGTTGCATAGTGTTTGGGTGCATTTGGGATCGTTTCATAATTGCATGAAACTCGGTGCAAAACGTGGTGAACTGGTGCAATTAATACAAAAGTTCGTGCCACGAAGTCACGTCGGGATTTTTCGCAACGAACGCACCCAATCCTCCCCATTGGACCCCTAAAATCATGTTTTGGTAAGTTTCATATTGTTTGGGTGCATTTGGGATCGTTTCGTAACCGCATGAAACATGATACAAAACAGGGTGAACTAGTGCAATTAATGCGAAAGCTCGTGCCACGAAGTCACGCCGGGATTTTTCTCTACGAACACACCCAATCCACCCCATTGAACCCTAAACTCATGTTTTGGTGCGTTGCATAGTGTTTGGGAGCATTTGGGATCGTTTCGTAACTGCATGAAACTCGGTGCAAAATAGTGTGAACTGGTGCAATTAAGTCAAAAGTACGTGCCATGAAGTCACGTCAGTATTTTTTGCAACAAACGCACCCAATCCACTCCATTGGAGCTTATACTCATGTTTTGGTGTGTTGCATAGTGTTTTGGTGCATTTGGGATCGTTTCGAAACCGCATGAAACTCGATGCAAAACAGGGGGAACTAGTGCAATTAATGCGAAAGCTCGTGCCACAAAGTCACACCGGGATTTTTCTCTACGAATGCACCCAATCCACCCCATTGGACACTAAACTCATGTTTTGGTGCATTGCATAGTGTTTGGTGCATTTGGGATCATTTCATAACTGTATGAAACTCGATGCAAAATAGGGTGAACTGGCGAAATTAATGCAAAAGTTCGTGCCACGAAGTCACGTCGGGATTTTTCGCAACGAACGCACCCCTAAAATCATGTTTTGGTAAGTTTCATAGTGTTTGGGTGCATTTGGCATCGTTTCGTAACCGCATGAAACAAGATGCAAAACAGGATGAACTAGAGCAGTTAATGCGAAAGCTCGTGTCACGAAATCACGCCGGGATTTCTCTCTACAAACGCAAGCAATCCACCCCATTGAGCCCTAAACTCATGTTTTGGTGCGTTGCATAGTGTTTGGGTGCATTTGGGATCGTTTCGTAACTGCATGAAACTCGGTGCAAAACGGGGTGAACTGGTGCAATTAATATAAAAGTTCGGGCCATGAAGTCACATCAGGATTTTTCGCAACGAACGCACCCAATCCACCCCATTGGACACTAAACTCATGTTTCGGTGCGTTGTATAGTGTTTGGGTGCATTTGGGATCGTTTCATAATTGCATGAAACTCGGTGCAAAACGTGGTGAACTGGTGCAATTAATACAAAAGTTCGTGCCACGAAGTCAAGTCGGGATTTTTCACAACGAACGCACCCAATCCAACCCATTGGACCCCAAACTCATGTTTTGTTAAGTTTATAGTGTTGGCGTTCATCTGTTATCATTTCGTAATTGCATGAAACTCGGTGCAATACGGTGTGAACTGTGCAATTAATGCAAAAGTTCGTGCCACGAAGTTACGTTCGGATTTTTCGCAATGAACGCACCCATTCCGCCCCATTGGACCCTAAACTCATGTTTTGGTGCGTTGTATAGTGGTTGGGTGCATTTGAGATCATTTCGTAACTCCATGAAACTCGATGCAAAATAGGGTGAACTGGTGCAATTAATGCAAAAGTTCGTGCCACGAAGTCACGTCGGGATTTTTCGCAACGAACGCACCCAATCCTCCCCATTAGACCCTAAAATCATATTTTGGTTAGTTTCATAGTGTTTGGGGGCATTTGGGATCGTTTCGTAACCGCATGAAACAAGATGCAAAACAAGGTGAACTAGTGCAATTAATGCGAAAGTTCGTGCCACGAAGTCACATCGGGATTTTTCGCAACGAACGCACCCAATCAACACCATTGGACCCTAAGCTCATGTTTTGGTGCGTTGCATAGTGTTTGGGTGCATTTGGGATCGTTTCGTAACTGCATGAAACTCGGTGCAAAACAGGGGGAACTAGTGCAATTAATGCGAAAGCTCGTGCCACAATGTCACGCCGGGATTTTTCTCTACGAATGCACCCAATCCACCCCATTGGACACTAAACTCATGTTTTGGTGCATTGGATAGTGTTTGGTGCATTTGGGATAGTTTCATAACTGCATGAAACTCGATGCAAAATAGGGTGAACTGGCGAAATTAATGCAAAAGTTCGTGCCATGAAGTCACGTCGGGATTTTTAGCAACGAACGCACCTAATCCTCCCCATTGGACCCTAAAATCATGTTTTGGTAAGTTTCATAGTGTTTGGGTGCATTTGGGATCGTTTCGTAACCGCATGAAACAAGATGCAAAACAGGGTGAACTAGAGCAGTTAATGCGAAAGCTCGTGTCACGAAATCACGCCGGGATTTCTCTCTACAAACGCACGCAATCCACCCCATTGAGCCCTAAACTCATGTTTTGGTGCGTTGCATAGTGTTTGGGTGCATTTGGGATCGTTTCGTAACTGCATGAAACTCGGTGCAAAATGGGGTGAACTGGTGCAATTAATATAAAAGTTCGTGCCATGAAGTCACATCGGGATTTTTCGCAACGAACACACCCAATCCACCCCATTGGACCCTAAACTCATGTTTCGCTGCATTGTATAGTGTTTGGGTGCATTTGGGATCATTTTGTGACTCCATGAAACTCGATACAAAATAGGGTGAACTGGGGCAATTAATGCAAAAGTTCGTGCCACGAAGTCAAGTCAGGATTTTTCACAACGAACGCACCCAATCCAACACATTGGACCCTAAACTCATGTTTTGTTAAGTTTCATAGTGTTGGGGTTCATCTGTTATCATTTCGTAATTGCATGAAACTCAGTGCAATACGGTGTGAACTGTGCAATTAATGCAAAAGTTCGTGCCACGAAGTTACGTCCGGATTTTTCGCAATGAACGCACCCATTCCGCCCCATTGGACCCTAAACTCATGTTTTGGTGCGTTGTATAGTGGTTGGGTGCATTTGAGATCATTTCGTAACTCCATGAAACTCGATGCAAAATAGGGTGAACTGGTGCAATTAATGCAAAAGTTCGTGCCACGAAGTCACGTCGGGATTTTTCGCAACGAACGCACCCAATCCTCCCCATTGGACCCTAAAATCATGTTTTGGTAAGTTTCATAGTGTTTGGGTGCATTTGGGATCATTTCGTAACCGCATGAAACAAGATGCAAAACAGGGTGAACTAGAGCAATTAATGCGAAAGCTCGTGTCACGAAATCACGCCGGGATTTCTCTCAACAAATGCACGCAATCCACCCCATTGAGCCCTAAACTCATGTTTTGGTGCGTTGCATAGTGTTTGGGTGCATTTGGGATCGTTTCGTAACTGCATGAAACTCGGTGCAAAACGGGGTGAACTGGTGCAATTAATATAAAAGTTCATGCCATGAAGTCACATCAGGATTTTTCGCAACGAACGCACCCAATCCACCCCATTGGACCCTAAACTCATGTTTCGGTGCATTGTATAGTGTTTGGGTGCATTTGGGATCGTTTTGTAACTCCATGAAACTCGATGCAAAATAGGGTGAACTGGGGCAATTAATGCAAAAGTTCGTGCCACGAAGTCAAGTCGGGATTTTTCACAACGAACGCACCCAATCCAACCCATTGGACCCTAAACTCATGTTTTGTTAAGTTTCATAGTGTTGGGGTTCATCTGTTATCGTTTCGTAATTGCATGAAACTCGGTGCAATACGGTGTGAACTGGTGCAATTAATGCAAAAGTTCGTGCCACGAAGTTACGTCCGGATTTTTCGCAATGAACGCACCCATTCGGCCCCATTGGACCCTAAACTCATGTTTTGGTGCGTTGTATAGTGGTTGGGTGCATTTGAGATCATTTCGTAACTCCATGAAACTAGATGCAAAATAGGGTGAACTGGTGCAATTAATGCAAAAGTTCGTGCCACGAAGTCACGTCGGGATTTTTCGCAACGAACGCACCCAATCCTCCCCATTAGACCCTAAAATCATATTTTGGTTAGTTTCATAGTGTTTGGGGCATTTGGGATCGTTTCGTAACCGCATGAAACAAGATGCAAAACAAGGTGAACTAGTGCAATTAATGCGAAAGTTCGTGCCACGAAGTCACGTCGGGATTTCTCGCAACGAACGCACCCAATCAACACCATTGGACCCTAAGCTCATGTTTTGGTGCGTTGCATAGTGTTTGGGTGCATTTGGGATCGTTTCGTAACTGCATGAAACTCGGTGCAAAACAGTGTGAACTGTGCATTAATGCAAAAGTACGTGCCACGAAGTCACGTCAGGATTTTTTGCAACAAACACACCCAATCCACTCCATTGGAGCCTAAATTCATGTTTCGGTGCGTTGCATAGTGTTTGGGTGCATTGGGATCGTTTCGTAACCGCATGAAACTCGATGCAAAACAGGGTGAACTAGTGCAATTAATGCGAAAGCTCGTGCCACGAAGTCACGCCGGGATTTTTGTCTACGAATGCACCCAATCCACCCCATTCTACACTAAACTCATGTTTTGGTGTGTTGCATAGTGTTTGGGTGCATTTGGGATCGTTTCATAATTGCATGAAACTCGGTGCAAAACGGCATGAACTGGTGCAATTAATACAAAAGTTCGTGCCACGAAGTCACGTCGGGATTTTTCGCTACGAACGCACCTAATCCTCCCCATTGGACCCCTAAAATCATGTTTTGGTAAGTTTCATAGTGTTTGGGTGCATTTGGGATCGTTTCGTAACCGCATGAAACAAGATACAAAACAGGGTGAACTAGTGCAACTAATGCGAAAGCTCGTGCCACGAAGTCACGCCGGGATTTTTCTCTACGAACACACCCAATCCACCCCATTGAACCCTAAAGTCATGTTTTGGTGCGTTGCATAGTGTTTGGGAGCATTTGGGATCGTTTCGTAACTGCATGAAACTCGGTGCAAAATAGTGTGAACTGGTGCAATTAAGTCAAAAGTACGTGCCATGAAATCACGTCAGTATTTTTTGCAACAAACGCACCCAATCCACTCCATTGGAGCTTAAACTCATGTTTTGGTGTGTTGCATAGTGTTTTGGTGCATTTGGGATCGTTTCGAAACCGCATGAAACTCGATGCAAAACAGGGGGAACTAGTGCAATTAATGCGAAAGCTCGTGCCACAATGTCACGCCGGGATTTTTCTCTACGAATGCACCCAATCCACCCCATTGGACACTAAACTCATGTTTTGGTGCATTGCATAGTGTTTGGTGCATTTGGGATAGTTTCATAACTGAATGAAACTCGATGCAAAATAGGGTGAACTGGCGAAATTAATGCAAAAGTTCGTGCCACGAAGTCACGTCGGGATTTTTCGCAACGAACGCACCCAATCCTACCCATTGGACCCTAAAATCATGTTTTGGTAAGTTTCATAGTGTTTGGCTGCATTTGGGATCGTTTCGAAACCGCATGAAACAAGATGCAAAACAGGGTGAACTAGAGCAGTTAATGCGAAAGCTCGTGTCACGAAATCACGCCGGAATTTCTCTCTACAAACGCACGCAATCCACCCCATTGGGCCCAAAGCTCATGTTTTGGTGCGTTGCATAGTGTTTGGGTGCATTTGGGATCGTTTCGTAACTGCATGAAACTCGGTGCAAAACGGGGTGAAATGGTGCAATTAATATAAAAGTTCGTGCCATGAAGTGACATCGGGATTTTTCGCAACGAACGCACCCAATCCACCCCATTGGACCCTAAACTCATGTTTCGGTGCATTGTATAGTGTTTGGGTGCATTTGGGATCGTTTTGTAACTCCATGAAACTCGATGCAAAATATGGTGAACTGGGGCAATTAATGCAAAAGTTCGTGCCACGAAGTCAAGTCGGGATTTTTCACAACGAACGCACCCAATCCAACCCATTAGACCCTAAACTCATGTTTTGTTAAGTTTCATAGTGTTGGGGTTCATCTGTTATCATTTCGTAATTGCATGAAACTCGGTGCAATACGGTGTGAACTGTGCAATTAATGCAAAAGTTCGTGCCACGAAGTTACGTCCGGATTTTTCGCAATGAACGCACCCATTCCGCCCCATTGGACCCTAAACTCATGTTTTGGTGCGTTGTATAGTGGTTGGGTGCATTTGAGATCATTTCGTAACTCCATGAAACTCGATGCAAAATAGGGTGAACTGGTGCAATTAATGCAAAAATTCGTGCCACGAAGTCACGTCGGGATTTTTCGCAACGAACGCACCCAATCCTCCCCATTGGACCCTAAAATCATGTTTTGGTAAGTTTCATAGTGTTTGGGTGCATTTGGGATCGTTTCGTAACCGCATGAAACAAGATGCAAAACAGGGTGAACTAGAGCAGTTAATACGAAAGCTCGTGTCACGAAATCACACCGGGATTTCTCTCTACAAACGCACGCAATCCACCCCATTGAGCCCTAAACTCATGTTTCGGTGCGTTGCATAGTGTTTGGGTGCATTTGGGATCGTTTCGTAACTGCATGAAACTCGGTGCAAAACGGGGTGAACTGGTGCAATTAATACAAAAGTTCGTGCCATGAAGTCACATCGGGATTTTTCGCAACGAACGCACCCAATCCACTCTAGTGGACCCTAGACTCATGTTTCGGTGTATTGTATAGTGTTTGGGTGCATTTGGGATCGTTTTGTAACTCCATGAAACTCGATGCAAAATAGGGTGAACTGGGGCAATTAATGCAAAAGTTCGTGCCACGAAGTCAAGTCGGGATTTTTCACAACAAACGCACCCAATCCAACCCATTGGACCCTAAACTCATGTTTTGTTAAGTTTCATAGTGTTGGGGTTCATCTGTTATCGTTTCGTAATTGCATGAAACTCGGTGCAATACGGTGTGAACTGGTGCAATTAATGCAAAAGTTCGTGCCACGAAGTTACGTAAGGATTTTTCGCAACGAACGCACCCAATCCTCCCCATTGGACCCCTAAAATCATGTTTTGGTAAGTTTCATAGTGTTTGGGTGCATTCGGGATCGTTTCGTAACCGTATGAAACAAGATACAAAACAGGGTGAACTAGTGCAATTAATGCGAAAGCTCGTGCCACGAAGTCACGCCGGGATTTTTCTCTACAAACACACCCAATCCACCCCATTGAACTCGAAACTCATGTTTTGGTGCGTTGCATAGTGTTTGGGTGCATTTGGGATCATTTCGTAACTGCATGAAACTCGGTGCAAAACGGGGTGAACTGGTGCAATTAATATAAAAGTTCGTGCCATGAAGTCACATTGGGATTTTTCGCAACAAACGCACCCAATCCACCCCATTGGACCCTAAACTCATGTTTCGGTGAATTGTATAGTGTTTGGGTGCATTTGGGATCGTTTTGTAACTCCATGAAACTCGATGCAAAATAGGGTGAACTGGGGCAATTAATGCAAAAGTTCGTGCCACAAAGTCAAGTCGGGATTTTTCACAACGAACGCACCCAATCCAACCCATTGGACCCTAAACTCATGTTTTGTTAAGTTTCATAGTGTTGGGGTTCATCTGTTATCATTTCATAATTGCATGAAACTCGGTGCAATACGGTGTGAACTGTGCAATTAATGCAAAAGTTCGTGCCACGAAGTTACGTCCGGATTTTTCGCAATGAACGCACCCATTCCGCCCCATTGGACCCCAAACTCATGTTTTGGTGCGTTGTATAGTGGTTGGGTGCATTTGAGATCATTTCGTAACTCCATGAAACTCGATGCAAAATAGGGTGAACTGGTGCAATTAATGCAAAAGTTCGTGCCACGAAGTCACGTCGGGATTTTTCGCAACGAACGCACCCAATCCTCCCCATTAGACCCTAAAATCATATTTTGGTTAGTTTCATAGTGTTTGGGGGCATTTGGGATCGTTTCGTAACCGCATGAAACAAGATGCAAAACAAGGTGAACTAGTGCAATTAATGCGAAAGTTCGTGCCACGAAGTCACGTCGGGATTTTTCGCAACGAACGCACCCAATCAACACCATGGGACCCTAAGCTCATGTTTTGGTGCGTTGCATAGTGTTTGGGTGTATTTGGGATCGTTTCGTAACTGCATGAAACTCGGTGCAAAACAGTGTGAACTGGTGCAATTAATGCAAAAGTACGTGCCACGAAGTCACGTCAGGATTTTTTGCAACAAACGCACCCAATCCACTCCATTGGAGCCTAAATTCATGTTTTGGTGCGTTGCATAGTGTTTGGGTGCATTTGGGATCGTTTCGTAACCGCATGAAACTCGATGCAAAACAGGGTGAACTAGTGCAATTAATGCGAAAGCTCGTGCCACGAAGTCACGCCGGGATTTTTGTCTACGAATGCACCCAATCCACCCCATTGGACACTAAACTCATGTTTTGGTGTGTTGCATAGTGTTTGGGTGCATTTGGGATCGTTTCATAATTGCATGAAACTCGGTGCAAAACGGGGTGAACAGGTGCAATTAATACAAAAGTTCGTGCCACGAAGTCACGTCGGGATTTTTCGCAACGAACGCACCCAATCCTCCCCATTGGACCCCTAAAATCATGTTTTGGTAAGTTTCATAGTGTTTGGGTGCATTTGGGATCGTTTCGTAACCGTATGAAACAAGATACAAAACAGGGTGAACTAGTGCAATTAATGCGAAAGCTCGTGCCACGAAGTCACGCCGGGATTTTTCTCTACGAACACACCCAATCCACCCCATTGAACCCTAAACTCATGTTTTGGTGCGTTGAATAGTGTTTGGGTGCATTTGGGATCATTTCGTAACTGCATGAAACTCGGTGCAAAACGGGGTGAACTGGTGCAATTAATATAAAAGTTCGTGCCATGAAGTCACATTGGGATTTTTCGCAACGAACGCACCCAATCCACCCCATTGGACCCTAAACTCATGTTTCGGTGCATTGTATAGTGTTTGGGTGCATTTGGGATCATTTTGTAACTCCATGAAACTCGATGCAAAATAGGGTGAACTGGGGCAATTAATGCAAAAGTTCGTGCCACAACGTCAAGTCGGGATTTTTCACAACGAACGCACCCAATCCAACCCATTGGACCCTAAACTCATGTTTTGTTAAGTTTCATAGTGTTGGGGTTCATCTGTTATCATTTCATAATTGCATGAAACTCGGTGCAATACGGTGTGAACTGTGCAATTAATGCAAAAGTTCGTGCCACGAAGTTACGTCCGGATTTTTCGCAATGAACGCACCCATTCCGCCCCATTGGACCCTAAACTCATGTTTTGGTGCGTTGTATAGTGGTTGGGTGCATTTGAGATCATTTCGTAACTCCATGAAACTCGATGCAAAATAGGGTGAACTGGTGCAATTAATGCAAACGTTCGTGCCACGAAGTCACGTCGGGATTTTTCGCAACGAACGCACCCAATCCTCCCCATTAGACCCTAAAATCATATTTTGGTTAGTTTCATAGTGTTTGGGGGCATTTGGGATCATTTCGTAACCGCATGAAACAAGATGCAAAACAAGGTGAACTAGTGCAATTAATGCGAAAGTTCGTGCCACGAAGTCACGTCGGGATTTTTCGCAACGAACGCACCCAATCAACACCATGGGACCCTAAGCTCATGTTTTGGTGCGTTGCATAGTGTTTGGGTGCATTTGGGATCGTTTCATAATTGCATGAAACTCGGTGCAAAACGGGGTGAACTGGTGCAATTAATACAAAAGTTCGTGCCACGAAGTCACGTCGGGATTTTTCGCAACGAACACACCCAATCCACCCCATTGGACCCCTAAACTCATGTTTTGGTAAGTTTCATAGTGTTTGGGTGCATTTGGGATCGTTTCTTAACTGCATGAAACTTAGTACAAAATAGTGTGAACTGGTGCAATTAATACAAAAGTACGTGCCATGAAGTCACATCGGGATTTTTCGTAATGAACGCACCCAATCCACCCCATTGGACCCTAAACTCATGTTTCGGTGCGTTGTATAGTGTTTGGGTGTATTTGGGATCGTTTTGTAACTCCATGAAACTCGATGCAAAATAGGGTGAACTGGGGCAATTAATGCAAAAGTTCGTGCCACGAAGTCAAGTCGGGATTTTTCACAACGAACGCAGCCAATCCAACCCATTGGACCCTAAACTCATGTTTTGTTAAGTTTCATAGTGTTGGGGTTCATCTGTTATCGTTTCGTAATTGCATGAAACTCGGTGCAATACGGGGTGAACTGGTGCAATTAATACAAAAGTTCGAGCCACGAAGTCACGTCGGGATTTTTCGCAACGAACGCACCCAATCCTCCCCATTGGACCCTAAAATCATGTTTTGGTAAGTTTCATAGTGTTTGGGTGCATTTGGGATCGTTTCGTAACCGCATGAAACAAGATACAAAACAGGGTGAACTAGTGCAATTAATGCGAAAGCTCGTGCCACGAAGTCACGCCAGGATTTTTCTCTACGAACACACCCAATCCACCCCCTTGAACCCTAAACTCATGTTTTGGTGCGTTGCATAGTGTTTGGGTGCATTTGGGATCGTTTTGTAACTGCATGAAACTCGGTGCAAAATAGTGTGAACTGGTGGAATTAAGTCAAAAGTACGTGCCATGAAGTCACGTCAGGATTTTTTGCAACAAACGCACCCAATCCACTCCATTGGAGCTTAAACTCATGTTTTGGTGTGTTGCATAGTGTTTTGGTGCATTTGGGATCGTTTCGAAACCGCATGAAACTCGATGCAAAACAGGGGGAACTAGTGCAATTAATGCGAAAGCTCGTGCCACAAAGTCATGCCGAGATTTTTCTCTACGAATGCACCCAATCCACCCCATTGGACACTAAACTCATGTTTTGGTGCATTGCATAGTGTTTGGTGCATTTGGGATCGTTTCATAACTGCATGAAACTCGATGCAAAATAGGGTGAACTGGCGAAATTAATGCAAAAGTTCGTGCCACGAAGTCACGTCGGGATTTTTCGCAACGAACGCAGCCAATCCTCCCTATTGGACCCTAAAATCATGTTTTGGTAAGTTTCATAGTGTTTGGGTGCATTTGGGATCGTTTCGTAACCGCACGAAACAAGATGCAAAATAGGGTGAACTAGAGCAGTTAATGCGAAAGCTCGTGTCACGAAATCACGCCGGGATTTCTCTCTACAAACGCACGCAATCCACCCCATTGAACCCTAAACTCATGTTTTGGTGCGTTGCATAGTGTTTGGGTGCATTTTGGATCGTTTCGTAACTGCATGAAACTCGGTGCAAAACGGGGTGAACTGGTGCAATTAATACAAAAGTTCGTGCCATGAAGTCACATCGGGATTTTTCGCAACGAACGCACCCAATCCACTCTAGTGGACCCTAGACTCATGTTTCGGTGTATTGTATAGTGTTTGGGTGCATTTGGGATCGTTTTGTAACTCCATGAAACTCGATGCAAAATAGGGTGAACTGGGGCAATTAATGCAAAAGTTCGTGCCACGAAGTCAAGTCGGGATTTTTCACAACGAACGCACCCAATCCAACCCATTGGACCCTAAACTCATGTTTTGTTAAGTTTCATAGTGTTGGGGTTCATCTGTTATCGTTTCGTAATTGCATGAAACTCGGTGCAATACGGGGTGAACTGGTGCAATTAATACAAAAGTTCGAGCCACGAAGTCACGTCGGGATTTTTCGCAACGAACGCACCCAATCCTCCCCATTGGACCCTAAAATCATGTTTTGGTAAGTTTCATAGTGTTTGGGTGCATTTGGGATCGTTTCGTAACCGTATGAAACAAGATACAAAACAGGGTGAACTAGTGCAATTAATGCGAAAGCTCGTGCCACGAAGTCACGCCGGGATTTTTCTCTACGAACACACCCAATCCACCCCATTGAACCCTAAACTCATGTTTTGGTGCGTTGCATAGTGTTTGGGTGCATTTGGGATCATTTCGTAACTGCATGAAACTCGGTGCAAAACGGGGTGAACTGGTGCAATTAATATAAAAGTTCGTGCCATGAAGTCACATTGGGATTTTTCGCAACGAACGCACCCAATCCACCCCATTGGACCCTAAACTCATGTTTCGGTGCATTGTATAGTGTTTGGGTGCATTTGGGATCGTTTTGTAACTCCATGAAACTCGATGCAAAATAGGGTGAACTGGGGCAATTAATGCAAAAGTTCGTGCCACAAAGTCAAGTCGGGATTTTTCACAACGAACACACCCAATCCAACACATTGGACCCTAAACTCATGTTTTGTTAAGTTTCATAGTGTTGGGGTTCATCTGTTATCATTTCATAATTGCATGAAACTCGGTGCAATACGGTGTGAACTGTGCAATTAATGCAAAAGTTCGTGCCCCGAAGTTACGTCCGGATTTTTCGCAATAAACGCACCCATTCCGCCCCATTGGACCCTAAACTCATGTTTCGGTGCGTTGTATAGTGGTTGGGTGCATTTGAGATCATTTCGTAACTCCATGAAACTCGATGCAAAATAGGGTGAACTGGTGCAATTAATGCAAAAGTTCGTGCCACGAAGTCACGTCGGGATTTTTTGCAACGAACGCACCCAATCCTCCCCATTAGACCCTAAAATAATAGTTTGGTAAGTTTCATAGTGTTTGGGGGCATTTGGGGTCATTTCGTAACCGCATGAAACAAGATGCAAAACAGGGTGAACTAGTGCAATTAATGCGAAAGTTCTTGCCACGAAGTCACGTCGGGATTTTTCGCAACGAACGCACCCAATCAACATCGTTAGACCCTAAACTCATGTTTTGGTGCGTTGCATAGTGTTTGGGTGCATTTGGGATGGTTTCGAAACTGCATGAAACTCGGTGCAAAACAGGGTGAACTGGTGAAATTAAGTCAAAAGTACGTGCCACGAAGTCACGTCAGGATTTTTTGCAAAAAACGCATCCAATCCACTCCATTGGAACCTAAATTCATGTTTTGGTGCGTTGCATAGTGTTTGGGTGCATTTGGGATCGTTTCGTAACTACATGAAACTCGGTGCAAAATAGTGTGGACTGGTGCAATTATGTCAAAAGTACGTGCCATGAAGTCACGTCAGGATTTTTTGCAACAAACGCACCCAATCCACTCCATTGGATCCTAAACTCATGTTTTGGTGTGTTGCATAGTGTTTTGGTGCATTTGGGATCGTTTCGAAACGGCATGAAACTCGATGCAAAACAGGGGGAACTAGAGCAATTAATGCGAAAGCTCGTGCCACAAAGTCATGCCGAGATTTTTCTCTACGAATGCACCCAATCCACCCCATTGGACACTAAATTCATGTTTTGGTGCATTGCATAGTGTTTGGTGCATTTGGGATCGTTTCATAACTGCATGAAACTCGATGCAAAATAGGGTGAACTGGCGAAATTAATGCAAAAGTTCGTGCCACGAAGTCACGTCGGGATTTTTCGCAACAAACGCACCCAATCCTCCCCATTGGACCCTAAAATCATGTTTTGGTAAGTTTCATAGTGTTTGTGTGCATTTGGGATCGTTTCGTAACCGCATGAAACAAGATACAAAATAGGGTGAACTAGTGCAATTAATGCGAAAGCTCGTGCCACGAAGTCACGCCGGGATTTTTGTCTACGAATGCACCCAATCCGCCCCATTGGACCCTAAACTTTTGTTTTGGTGCGTTGTATAGTGTTTGGGTGCATTTGGGATTGTTTCGTAACTCCAAGAAACTCGATGCAAAATAGGGTGAACTGGCGAAATTAATGCAAAAGTTCATGCCACGAAGTCACGTTGGGATTTTTCGCAACGAATGCCCCCAATCCTCCCCATTGGACCCTAAAATCATGTTTTGGTAAGTTTCATAGTGTTTGGGTGCATTTTGGATCGTTTCGTAACCGCATGAAACAAGATGCAAAACAGGGTGAACTAGAGCAATTAATGCGAAAGCTCGTGTCGTGAAATCACGTCGGGATTTTTCTCTACAAACGCATGCAATCCACCCCATTGAAACCTAAACTCATGTTTTGGTGCGTTGCATAGTGTTTGGGTGCATTTGGGATCGTTTCCTAACTGCATGAAACTCTGTGCAAAACGGAGTGAACTGGTGCAATTAATACAAAAGTTCGTGCCATGAAGTCACATTGGGATTTTTCGCAACGAACGCAGCCAATCCGCCCCATTGGACCGTAAACTCATGTTTTGGTGCGTTGCATAGTGTTTGGGTGCATTTGGGATCGTTTCGTAACTGCATGAAACTCGATGCAAAACAGGGTAAACTAGTGCACTTAATGCAAAAGTTCGTGCCACGAAGTCAAGTCAGGATTTTTCACAACGAACGCACCCAATTTAACCCATTGGACCCTAAACTCATGTTTTGTTAAGTTTCATAGTGTTGGGGTTCATCTGTTATCGTTTCGTAATTGCATGAAACTCGGTGCAATACGGTGGGAACTAGTGCACTTAATGCAAAAGTTCGTGCCACGAAGTCACGTCCAGATTTTTCGCAATGAACGCACCCATTACGCCCCATTGGACCCTAAACTCATGTTTTGGTGCGTTGTATAGTGGTTGGGTGCATTTGAGATCATTTCGTAACTCCATGAAATTCGATGCAAAATAGGGTGAACTGGTGCAATTTATGCAAAAGTTCGTGCCACGAAGTCACGTCGGGATTTTTCGCAACGAACGCACCCAATCCTCCCCATTAGACCCTAAAATCATGTTTTGGTAAGTTTCATAGTGTTTGGGTGCATTTGGGATCGTTTCGTAACTGCATGAAACAAGATGCAAAACAGGGTGAACTAGTGCAATTAATGCGAAAGTTCTTGCCACGAAGTCACGTCGGGATTTTTCGCAACGAACACACACAATCAACACCATTGGACCCTAAACTCATGTTTTGGTGTGTTGCATAGTGTTTGGGTGCATTTGGGATCGTTTCGTAACTGCATGAAACTCGGTGCAAAACTGTGTGAACTGGTGCAATTAATGTAAAAATACGTGCCACGAAGTCACGTCAGGATTTTTGAAACAAATGCACCCAATCCACTCCATTGGAGCCTAAATTCATGTTTTGGTGCCTTGCATAGTGTTTGGGTGCATTTGGGATCGTTTCGTAACCGCATGAAACTCGATGCAAAACAGGGTGAACTAGTTCAATTAATGCGAAAGCTCGTGCCACGAAGTCACGCCGGGATTTTTGTCTACGAATGCACCCAATCCACCCCATTGGACACTAAACTCATGTTTTGGTGTGTTGCATAGTGTTTGGGTGCATTTAGGATCGTTTCGTAACTTCATGAAACTCGGTGCAAAACGGGGTGAACTGGTGCAATTAATACAAAAGTTCGTGCCATGAAGTCACATCGTGATTTTTCGCAATGAACGCACCCAATCCACCCCATTGGACCCTAAACTCATGTTTCGGTGCGTTGTATAGTGTTTGGGTGCATTTGGGATTGTTTTGTAACTCCATGAAACTCGATGCAAAATAGGGTGAACTGGGGCAATTAATGCAAAAGTTCGTGCCACGAAGTCAAGTCAGGATTTTTCACAACGAACGCACCCAATCCAACCCATTGGACCATAAACTCATGTTTTGTTAAGTTTCATAGTGTTGGGGTTCATCTGTTATTGTTTCGTAATTGCATGAAACTCGGTGCAATACGGTGTGAACTGGTGCAATTAATGCAAAAGTTCGTGCCACGAAGTTACTTCTGGATTTTTCGCAATGAACGCACCCATTCCGCCCCATTGGACCCTAAACTCATATTTTGGTGCGTTGTATAGTGGTTGGGTGCATTTGAGATCATTTCGTAACTCCATGAAACTTGATGCAAAATAGGGT
Organism: Panicum virgatum; assembly: GCF_016808335.1. NCBI lineage: Eukaryota > Viridiplantae > Streptophyta > Magnoliopsida > Poales > Poaceae > Panicum > Panicum virgatum. The sequence goes on from NW_024376379.1 coordinate 33,245, forward strand.
GAACTGGTGCAATTAATGCAAAAGTTCGTGCCACGAAGTCACGTCGGGATTTTTCGCAACGAACGCACCCAATCCTCCCCATTAGACCCTAAAATCATATTTTGGTAAGTTTCATAGTGTTTGGGGGCATTTGGGATCATTTCGTTACCGCATGAAACAAGATGCAAAACAGGGTGAACTAGTGCAATTAATGCGAAAGTTCTTGCCACGAAGTCACGTCAGGATTTTTCGCAACGAACGCACCCAATCAACACCATTGGACCCTAAACTTATGTTTTGGTGCGTTGCATAGTGTTTGGGTGCATTTGGGATGGTTTCGTCACTGCATGAAACTCGGTGCAAAACAGTGTGAACTTGGTGCAATTAATGCAAAAGTACGTGCCACGAAGTCACGTCAAGATTTTTTGCAAAAAACGCACCCAATCCACTCCTTTGGAGCCTAAATTCATGTTTTGGTGCGTTGCATAGTGTTTGGGTGCATTTGGGATCGTTTCGTAACTGCATGAAACTCGGTGCAAAATAGTGTGAACTGGTGCAATTAAGTCAAAAGTACGTGCCATGAAGTCACGTCAGAATTTTTTGCAACAAACGCACCCAATCCACTCCATGGGAGCCTAAACTCATGTTTTGGTGTGTTGCATAGTGTTTTGGTGCATTTGGGATCGTTTCGAAACCGCATGAAACTCGATGCAAAACAGGGGGAACTAGTGCAATTAATGCGAAAGCTCGTGCCACAAAGTCACGCCGGGATTTTTCTCTACGAATGCACCCAATCCACCCCATTGGACACTAAACTCATGTTTTGGTGTGTTGCATAGTGTTTGGGTGCATTTGGGATCGTTTCGTAACCGCATGAAACAAGATACAAAACAGGGTGAACTAGTGCAATTAATGCGAAAGCTCGTGCCACGAAGTCACGCCGGGATTTTTGTCTACGAATGCACCCAATCCACCCCATTGGACACTAAAGTCATGTTTTGGTGCATTGCATACTGTTTGGGTGCATTTGGGATCATTTTCATAACTGCATGAAACTCGATGCAAAATAGGGTGAACGAGCGAAATTAATGCAAAAGTTCGTGCCATGAAGTCACATCGGGATTTTTCACAACGAACGCACCCAATCTGCCCCGTTGGACCCTAAACTTATGTTTTGGTGCGTTGTATAGTGTTTGGGTGCATTTGGGATCGTTTCGCAACTCCAAGAAACTCGATGCAAAATAAGGTGAACTGGCATAATTAATGCAAAAGTTCGTGCCACAAAGTCACGTTGGGATTTTTCGCAACGAATGCACCCAATCCTCCCCATTGGACCCTAAAATCATGTTTTGGTAAGTTTCATAGTGTTTGGGTGCATTTTGGATCGTTTCGTAACCGCATGAAACAAGATGCAAAACAGGGTGAACTAGAGCAATTAATGCGAAAGCTCGTGCCACGAAGTCACGCCGGGATTTTTCTCTACAAACGCATGCAATCCACCCCATTGAACCCTAAACTCATGTTTTGGTGCGTTGCATAGTGTTTGGGTGCATTTGGGATCGTTTCATAACTGCATGAAACTCGATACAAAATAGGGTGAACTGGCGAAATTAATGCAAAAGTTCGTGCCATGAAGTCACATCGGGATTTTTCACAACGAACGCACCCAATCCGCCCCATTGGACCCTAAACTTATGTTTTGGTGCGTTGTATAGTGTTTGGGTGCATTTGGGATCGTTTCGTAACTCCAAGAAACTCGATGCAAAATATGGTGAACTGGCGAAATTAATGCAAAAGTTCGTGCCACGAAGTCACGTTAGGATTTTTCGCAACGAACGCACCCAATGCACCCCATTCGACCCTAAACTCATGTTTTGGTGCGTTGCATAGTGTTTGGGTGCATTTGGGATCGTTTAGTAACCACATGAAACTCGATGCAAAATAGGGTGAACTAGTGCAATTAATGCGAAAGCTCGTGCCACGAAGTCACGCCGAGATTTTTCTCTACGAACGCACCAAATCTATCCCATTGGACCCTAAACTCATGTTTTGGTAAGTTGCATAGAGTTTGGGTACATTTGGGATCGATTCATAACTGCATGATACTCGGTGCAAAACGGGGTGAACTGGTGCAATTAATACAAAAGTTCGTGCAATGAAGTCAAGTCGGAATTTTTCGCAACGAACGCACCCAATCCGCCCCATTGGACCGTAAACTCATGTTTTGGTGCGTTGCATAGTGTTTGGGTGCATTTGGGATCGTTTCGAAAATGCATCAAACTCGATGCAAGACAGGGTGAACTGGTGCAATTAATGCAAAAATACGTGCCACGAAGTCACGTCGGAATTTTTTTGCAACGAACGCACCCAATCCACCACATTGGACCCTAAACTCATGTTTTGGTGCGTTGCATAGTGTTTGGGAGCATTTGGCATCGTTTCGTAACTGCATGAAACTCGGTGCAAAATAGTGTGAACGGGTGCAATTAAGGTAAAAGTACGTGCCATGAAGTCACCTCGGTATTTTTTGCAACAAATGCACCCAATCCACTCCATTGGAGCCTAAACTCAAGTTTTGGTGCGTTGCATAGAGTTTGGGAACATTTGGGCTCGTTTCATAACAGCATGAAACTCGATGCAAAATAGGGTGAACTGGTGCAGCTAATGCGAAAGCTCGTGCCACGAAGCCACACCAGGATTTTTCTGTACGAACGCACCCAATCCACCCCATTGGACCCTAAACTCATGTTTTGGTGCCTTGCATAGTGTTTGGGTGCATTTGGTATCGTTTCATAACTGCATGAAACTCGGAGCAAAACGGGTTGAACTGGTGCAATTAGTACAAAAGTTTGTGCCATGAAGTCACAATGAGATTTTTTGCAACAAACACACCCAATCTACCTCATTGGACCCTAAACTCATGTTTCGGTGCGTTGTATGGTGTTTGGGTGCATTTGGGATCGTTTCGTAACTCCATGAAACTCGATGCAAAACAGGGTGAACTATTGCAATTAATGCTAAAGTTCGTGCCACGAAGTCACGTCGGGATTTTTCGCAACGAACACACCCAATCAACCACATTCGAACCCGAACTCATGTTTTGGTGCGTTGCATAGTGTATGGGTGCATTAGTTATGGTTCTGTAACTGCATGAAACTCGGTGCAAAACGGTGTAAACTGGTGCAATTAATGCAAAAGTTCGTGCCACGAAGTCACGTCCGGATTTTTCGCAACGAACGCACCCAATCCACCCCGTTGACCCATAAGCTCATGTTTCGATGTGTTGTATAGTGTTTGGGTGCATTTGGGATCGTTTCGTACCTCCATGAAACTAGATGCAAAATAGGGTGAACTGGCGCAATTAATGCAAAAGTTCGTGCCACGAACTCACATCGGGATTTTTCGCAATGAACGCACCCAATTCACCCCATTGGACCCTAAACTCATGTTTTGGTAAGTTTCGTAGTGTTTGGGTTCATCTGTTATTGTTTCGTAACTGCATGAAACTCGGTGCAAAACGGTGTGAACTGGTGCAATTAATGCGAAAGCTCGTGCCACGAAGTCACACCGGGATTTTTCTCTACGAACGCACCCAATCTGCTCCATTGGACCGTAAACTCATGTTTTGGTGCGTTGCATAGTGTTTGGGTGCATTTGGGATCGTTTCGAAAATGCATCAAACTCGATGCAAGACAGGGTGAACTGGTGCAATTAATGCAAAAGTACGTGCCACGAAGTCATGTCGGGATTTTTCGCAACGAACGCACCCAATCTACCACATTGGACCCTAAACTCATGTTCTGGTAAGTTTCATAGTGTTTGGGTTCATCTGTTATCGTTTTGTAACTGCATGAAACTCGGTGCAAAACGGTGTGAACTGGTGCAATTAATGCCAAAGTACGCGCCACGAAGTCACGTCGGGATTTTTCGCAACGAACGCACCCAATCCACCACATTGGACCCTAAACTCATGTTTTGGAGTGTTGCATAGTGTTTGGGAGCATTTGGGATCGTTTTGTAACTGCATGAAACTCGATGCAAAACAGGGTGAACTGGTGCAGCTAATGCGAAAGCTCGTGCCACGAAGTCACATCGGGATTTTTCTCTACGAACGCACCCAATCCGCCCCATTGGACCCTAAACTCATGTTTTGGTGCGTTGCATAGTGTTTGGGTGCATTAGAGATCGTTTCATAACTGCATGAAACTTGGTGCAAAACGGGGTGAACTGGTGCAATTAATACAAAAGTTCGTGCCATGAAGTCACATCGAAATTTTTCGCAACGAACGCACCCAATCCGCCCCAATTGACCCTATACTCATGTTTCAGTGCGTTGTATGGTGTTTGGGTGCATTTGGGATCGTTTTTTAACTCCATGAAACTCAATGCAAAATAGGGTGAACTGGGACAATTAATGCAAAAGTTCTTGACACGAAGTCACGTTAGCATTTTTCGCAACGAACGCACCCAATCCACCCCATTGGACCCTAAACTCATGTTTTGGTAAGTTTCATAGTGTTTGGATTCATCTGTTATCGTTTCGTAACTGCATGAAACTCGATGCAAAACAGGGTGAACTGGTGCAGCTAATGCGAAAGCTCGTGCCACGAAGTCACACTGGGATTTTTCTCTACGTATGCACCCAATCCACCCCATTGGATCCTTAACTCATGTTTTGGTGCGTTGTATAGTGCTTTGGTGCATTTGAGATCATTTCGTAACTCCATGAAACTCGATGCAAAATATGGTGAACTGGTGCAATTAATGCAAAAGTTCGTGCCACGAAGTCACGTCCGGATTTTCGCAACGAACGCACCCAATCCACCACATTGGACCCTAAACTCATGTTTTGGTGCGTTGCATAGTGTTTGGGAGCATTTGTGATCGTTTCATAACTGCATGAAACTTGGTGCAAAACAGTGTGAACTGGTGCAATTAAGGCAAAAGTACGTGCATGAAGTCACATCGGGATTTTTTGCCACAAACGCACCCAATCCGCCCCATTGGACCGTAAACTCATGTTTTGCTACGTTGCATATTGTTTGGGTGCTTTTGGGATCGTTTCGTAACCGCATGAAACTCGATGCAAAACAGGGTGAACTGGTGCTATTAATGCGAAAGCTCGTGCCACAAAGTCACGCCGGGATTTTTTTCTACGAATGCACCCAATCCACCCCATTGGACACTAAACTCATGTTTTGGTGCGTTGCATAGTGTTTGGGTGCATTTTGGATCGTTTCATAACTGCATGAAACTTGGTGCAAAACGGGGTGAACTGGTGCAATAAATACAAAAGTTCGTGCCATGAAGTCACGTCGGGATTTTTCGCAACGAACACACCCAATCAACCCCATTGGAACCCGAACTCATGTTTTGGTGCATTGCATAGAGTTTGGGAGCATTTGGGATCGTTTCGTAACTGCATGAAGTTCGATGCAAAACAGGGTGAACTGGTGCAGCTAATGCCACGAAGTCACACTGGGATTTTTCTCTACGAGCGCACCCAATCCACCCAATTGGACCCTAAACTCATGTTTTTGTGCGTAGCATAGTGTTTGGGTGGATTTGGGATCATTTCATAACTGCATGAAACTCGGTGCAAAACAGGGTGAACTGGTGAAATTAATACAAAAGTTCGTGCCATGAAGTCACATCGGGATTTTTCGCAACGAAAGCACCCAATCCACCCCATTGGACCCTAAACTCATGTTTCGGTGCGTTGTATAGTGTTTGGGTGCATTTGGGATCGTTTCGTAACCGCATGAAACTCGATGCAAAAAAGGGTGAACTAGTGCAATTAGTGCGAAAGCTCGTGCCACGAAGTCACGCCGGGATTTTTGTCTACGAATGCACCCAATCCACCACCTTGGACCATAAACTCATGTTTTGGTGCGTTGCATAGTGTTTGGGTGCATTTGGGATCGTTTCATAAATGCATGAAACTCGGTGCAAAACGGGGAGAACTGGTGCAATTAATACAAAAGTTCATGCCATGAAGTCACATTGGGATTTTTCGCAACGAACGCACCCAATCCGCCCGATTGGACCGTAAACTCATGTTTTGGTGTGTTGCATAGTGTTTGGGTGCATTTGGGATCGTTTCGTAACTGCATCAAACTCGATGCAAAACAGGGTGAACTGGTGCAATTAATGCAAAAGTTCGTGCCACGAAGTCTCGTCGGGATTTTTTGCAACAAACGCACCCAATCCACTCCATTGGAGCCTAAATTCATGTTTTGGTGCGTTGCATTGTGTTTGGGTGCATTTGGGATCGTTTCGTAACTCCATGAAACTCGATGCAAAATAGGGTGAACTGGGGCAATTAATGCAAAAGTTCGTGCCACAAAGTCACGTCCGGATTTTTCGCAACGAACGCACCCAATCCACCCCATTGGACCCTAAACTCATGTTTTGGCGCGTTGTATAGTGCTTTGGTGCATTTGAGATCATTTCATAACTCCATGAAACTAGATGCAAAATATGGTGAACTGGTGCAATTAATGCAAAAGTTCGTGCCACGAAGTCACGTTGGGATTTTTCGCAACGATCGCACCCAATCCACCCCATTGAACCCTAAACTCATGTTTTGGTAAGTTTCATAGTGTTTGGGTTCATCTGTTATCGTTTCGTAACTGCATGAAACTCGATGCAAAACAGTGTGAACTGGTGCAATTAAGGCAAAAGTCCGTGCATGAAGTCACATCGGGATTTTTTTGCCACAAACGCACCCAATCTGCCCCATTGGACCGTAAACTCATGTTTTGGTGCGTTGCATAGTGTTTGGGTGCATTTGGGATCGTTTCGTAACTGCATCAAACTCGATGCAAAACAGGTTGAACTAGTGCAATTAATGCAAAAGTATGTGCCACGAAGTCACGTCGGGATTTTTCGCAACGAACGCACCCAATCCACCACAATGGAGCCTAAACTCATGTTTTGGTAAGTTTCATAGTGTTTGGGTTCATCTGTTATCGTTTCGTAACTGCATGAAACTCGGTGCAAAACTGTGTGAACTGGTGCAATTAATGCAAAAGTTCTTGCAACGAAGCCACATCCAGATTTTTCATAACGAACGCACCCAATCCACCGCATTGGACCCTAAACTCTTGTTTTGGTGCGAGTGTTTGGGTGCATTCGGGATCGTTTTGTAACTGCATGAAACTTGGTGCAAAACAATGTGAACTGGTGCAATTAACGCAAAAATACGTGCCACGAAGTCACGTCGGGATTTTTCGCAACGAACGCACCAAATCCACCCCATTGGACCCTAAACTCATGTTTTGGTAAGTTTCATAGTGTTTGGGTTCACCTGTTATCATTTCGTAACTGCATGAAACTCGGTTCAAAACGGTGTGAACTGGTGCAATTAATGCAAAAAAACGTGCCACGAAGTCACGTCGGGATTTTTTTGCAACGAACGCACCCAATCCACCACATTAGACCCTAAACTCATGTTTTGGTGCGTTGCATAGTGTTTGGGAGCATTTGGGATCGTTTCGTAACTGCATGAAACTCGGTGCAAAATAGTGTGAACGGGTGCAATTAAGGTAAAAGTACGTGCCATGAGGTCACGTCGGTATTTTTTGCAACAAATGCACCCAATCCACTCCATTGGAGCCTAAACTCAAGTTTTGGTGCGTTGCATAGAGTTTGGGAACATTTGGGATCGTTTCATAACTGCATGAAACTCGATGCAAAATAGGGTGAACTGGTGCAGCTAATGCGAAAGCTCGTGCCACGAAGCCACACCAGGATTTTTCTCTACGAACGCACCCAATCCACCCCATTGGACCCTAAACTCATGTTTTGGTGCGTTGCATAGTATTTGGGTGCATTTGGTATCGTTTCATAACTGCATGAAACTCGGTGCAAAACGGGGTGAACTGGTGCAATTAGTACAAAAGTTCGTGCCATGAAGTCACAATGGGATTTTTCGCAACGAACACACCCAATCTACCTCATTGGACCCTAAACTCATGTTTCGGTGCATTGTATGGTGTTTGGGTGCATTTGGGATCGTTTCGTAACTCCATGAAACTCAATGCAAAACAGGGTGAACTATTGCAATTAATGCTAAAGTTCGTGCCACGAAGTCACGTCGGGATTTTTCGCAACGAACACACCCAATCAACCACATTCGAACCCAAACTCATGTTTTGGTGCGTTGCATAGTGTATGGGTGCATTAGTTATGGTTCTGTAACTGCATGAAACTCGGTGCAAAACGGTGTAAACTGTTCCAATTAATGCAAAAGTACGTGCCACGAAGTCACGTCCGGATTTTTCGCAACGAACGCACCCAATCCACCCTGTTGGCCCATAAGCTCATGTTTCGATGTGTTGTATAGTGTTTGGGTGCATTTGGGATCGTTTCGTACCTCCATGAAACTCGATGCAAAATAGGGTGAACTGGCGCAATTAATGCAAAAGTTCGTGCCACGAACTCACATCGGGATTTTTCGCAATGAACGCACCCAATTCACCCCATTGGACCCTAAACTCATGTTTGGTAAGTTTCATAGTGTTTGGGTTCATCTGTTATTGTTTCGTAACTGCATGAAACTCGGTGCAAAACGGTGTCAACTGGTGCAATTAATGCGAAAGCTCGTGCCACGAAGTCACACCGGGATTTTTCTCTACGAACGCACCCAATCCGCCCCATTGGACCCTAAACTCATGTTTTGGTGCGTTGCATAGTGTTTGGGTGCATTAGGGATCATTTCATAACTGCATGAAACTCGGTGCAAAACGGGGTGAACTGGTGAAATTAATACAAAAGTTCGTGCCGTTAAGTCACATCGAAATTTTTTGCAACGAACGCACCCAATCCGCCCCATTGGACCCTATACTCATGTTTCAGTGCGTTGTATTGTGTTTGGGTGCATTTGGGATCGTTTTGTAACTCCATGAAACTCAATGCAAAATAGGGTGAACTGGGGCAATTAATGCAAAAGTTCGTGCCTTGAAGCCACGTCAGGATTTTTCGCAACGAACGCACCCAATCCACCCCATTGGACCCTAAACTCATGTTTTTGTAAGTTTCATAGTGTTTGCATTCATCTGTTATCGTTTCGTAACTGCATGAGCCACGTCAGGATTTTTCGCAACGAACGCACCCAATCCACCCCATTGGACCCTAAACTCATATTTTTGTAAGTTTCATAGTGTTTGCATTCATCTGTTATCGTTTCGTAACTGCATGAAACTCGATGCAAAACAGGGTGAACTGGTGCAGCTAATGCGAAAGCTCGTGCCACGAAGTCACACTGGGATTTTTCTCTACGTATGCACCCAATCCACCCCATTGGATCCTTAACTCATGTTTTGGTGCGTTGCATAGTGTTTGGGTGCATTTTGGATCGTTTCATAACTGCATGAAACTTGGTGCAAAACGGGGTGAACTGGTGCAATTAATACAAAAGTTCGTGCCATGAAGTCACGTCGGGATTTTTCGCAACGAACACACCCAATCAACCCCATTGGGACCCGAACTCATGTTTTGGTGCATTGCATAGAGTTTGGGAGCATTTGGGATCGTTTCGAAACTGCATGAAGTTCGATGCAAAACAGGGTGAACTGGTGCAGCTAATGCCACGAAGTCACACTGGGATTTTTCTCTACGAGCGCACCCAATCCACCCAATTGGACCCTAAACTCATGTTTTTGTGCGTTGCATAGTGTTTGGGTGCATTTGGGATCGTTTCATAACTGCATGAAACTCGGTGCAAAACGGGGTGAACTGGTGAAATTAATACAAAAGTTCGTGCCATGAAGTCACATCTTGATTTTTCGCAACGAAAGCACCCAATCCACCCCATTGGACCCTAAACTCATGTTTCGGTGCGTTGTATAGTGTTTGGGTGCATTTGGGATCATTTCGTAACCACATGAAACTCGATGCAAAAAAGGGTGAACTGTGCAATTAGTGCGAAAGCTCGTGCCACGAAGTCATGCCGGGATTTTTGTCTACGAATGCACCCAATCCACCACCTTGGACCACAAACTCATGTTTTGGTGCGTTGCATAGTGTTTAGGTGCATTTGGGATCGTTTCATAACTGCATGAAACTCGGTGCAAAACGGGGTGAACTGGTGCAATTAATACAAAAGTTCGTGCCGTGAAGTCACATCGAAATTTTTCTCAATGAAAGCACCCAATCCGCCCGATTGGACCGTAAACTCATGTTTTGGTGCGTTGCATAGTGTTTGGGTGCATTAGGGATCATTTCATAACTGCATGAAACTCGGTGCAAAACGGGGTGAACTGGTGAAATTAATACAAAAGTTCGTGCCGTTAAGTCACATCGAAATTTTTTGCAACGAACGCACCCAATCCGCCCCATTGGACCCTATACTCATGTTTCAGTGCGTTGTATTGTGTTTGGGTGCATTTGGGATCGTTTTGTAACTCCATGAAACTCAATGCAAAATAGGGTGAACTGGGGCAATTAATGCAAAAGTTCGTGCCTTGAAGCCACGTCAGGATTTTTCGCAACGAACGCACCCAATCCACCCCATTGGACCCTAAACTCATGTTTTTGTAAGTTTCATAGTGTTTGCATTCATCTGTTATCGTTTCGTAACTGCATGAGCCACGTCAGGATTTTTCGCAACGAACGCACCCAATCCACCCCATTGGACCCTAAACTCATATTTTTGTAAGTTTCATAGTGTTTGCATTCATCTGTTATCGTTTCGTAACTGCATGAAACTCGATGCAAAACAGGGTGAACTGGTGCAGCTAATGCGAAAGCTCGTGCCACGAAGTCACACTGGGATTTTTCTCTACGTATGCACCCAATCCACCCCATTGGATCCTTAACTCATGTTTTGGTGCGTTGCATAGTGTTTGGGTGCATTTTGGATCGTTTCATAACTGCATGAAACTTGGTGCAAAACGGGGTGAACTGGTGCAATTAATACAAAAGTTCGTGCCATGAAGTCACGTCGGGATTTTTCGCAACGAACACACCCAATCAACCCCATTGGGACCCGAACTCATGTTTTGGTGCATTGCATAGAGTTTGGGAGCATTTGGGATCATTTCGAAACTGCATGAAGTTCGATGCAAAACAGGGTGAACTGGTGCAGCTAATGCCACGAAGTCACACTGGGATTTTTCTCTACGAGCGCACCCAATCCACCCAATTGGACCCTAAACTCATGTTTTTGTGCGTTGCATAGTATTTGGGTGCATTTGGGATCGTTTCATAACTGCATGAAACTCGGTGCAAAACGGGGTGAACTGGTGAAATTAATACAAAAGTTCGTGCCATGAAGTCACATCTTGATTTTTCGCAACGAAAGCACCCAATCCACCCCATTGGACCCTAAACTCATGTTTCGGTGCGTTGTATAGTGTTTGGGTGCATTTGGGATCATTTCGTAACCACATGAAACTCGATGCAAAAAAGGGTGAACTGTGCAATTAGTGCGAAAGCTCGTGCCACGAAGTCATGCCGGGATTTTTGTCTACGAATGCACCCAATCCACCACCTTGGACCACAAACTCATGTTTTGGTGCGTTGCATAGTGTTTAGGTGCATTTGGGATCGTTTCATAACTGCATGAAACTCGGTGCAAAACGGGGTGAACTGGTGCAATTAATACAAAAGTTCGTGCCGTGAAGTCACATCGAAATTTTTCTCAATGAAAGCACCCAATCCGCCCGATTGGACCGTAAACTCATGTTTTGGTGCGTTGCATAGTGTTTGGGTGCATTTGGGATCGTTTCGTAACTGCATCAAACTCGATGCAAAACAGGGTGAACTGGTGCAATTAATTCAAAAGTTCGTGCCACGAAGTCACGTCGGGATTTTTCGCAACAAACGCACCCAATCCACTCCATTGGAGCTTAAATTCATGTTTTGGTGCGTTGCATAGTGTTTGAGAGCATTTGGGATCGTTTCGAACTGCATGAAACTCGGTGCAAAATAGTGTGAACGGGTGCAATTAAGGTAAAAGTACGTGCCATGAAGTCACGTCGGTATTTTTTGCAACAAATGCACCCAATCCACTCCATTGGAGCCTAAACTCAAGTTTTGGTGCGTTGCATAGAGTTTGGGAACATTTGGGATCGTTTCATAACTGCATGAAACTCGATGCAAAATAGGGTGAACTGGTGCAGCTAATGCGAAAGCTCGTGCCACGAAGCCACACCAGGATTTTTCTCTACGAACGCAACCAATCCACCCCATTGGACCCTAAACTCATGTTTTGGTGCGTTGCATAGTGTTTGGGTGCATTTGGTATCGTTTGATAACTGCATGAAACTCGGTGCAAAACGGGGTGAACTGGTGCAATTAGTACAAAAGTTCGTGCCATGAAGTCACAATGGGATTTTTCTCAACGAACACACCCAATCTACCTCATTGGACCCTAAACTCATGTTTCGGTGCATTGTATGGTGTTTGGGTGCATTTGGGATCGTTTCGTAACTCCATGAAACTCAATGCAAAACAGGGTGAACTATTGCAATTAATGCTAAAGTTCGTGCCACGAAGTCACGTCGGGATTTTTCGCAACGAACACACCCAATCAACCACATTCGAACCCAAACTCATGTTTTGGTGCGTTGCATAGTGTATGGGTGCGTTAGTTGTGGTTCTGTAACTGCATGAAACTCGGTGCAAAACGGTGTAAACTGGTGCAATTAATGCAAAAGTACGTGCCACGAAGTCACGTCCGGATTTTTCGCAACGAACGCACCCAATCCACCCCGTTGGCCCATAAGCTCATGTTTTGATGTGTTGTATAGTGTTTGGGTGCATTTGGGATCGTTTCGTACCTCCATGAAACTCGATGCAAAATAGGGTGAACTGGCGCAATTAATGCAAAAGTTCGTGCCACGAACTCACATCGGGATTTTTCGCAATGAACGCACCCAATTCACCCCATTGGACCCTAAACTCATGTTTGGTAAGTTTCATAGTGTTTGGGTTCATCTGTTATTGTTTCGTAACTGCATGAAACTCGGTGCAAAACGGTGTCAACTGGTGCAATTAATGCGAAAGCTCGTGCCACGAAGTCACACCGGGATTTTTCTCTACGAACGCACCCAATCCGCCCCATTGGACCCTAAACTCATGTTTTGGTGCGTTGCATAGTGTTTGGGTGCATTAGGGATCATTTCATAACTGCATGAAACTCGGTGCAAAACGGGGTGAACTGGTGAAATTAATACAAAAGTTCGTGCCGTGAAGTCACATCGAAATTTTTTGCAACGAACGCACCCAATCCGCCCCATTGGACCCTATACTCATGTTTCAGTGCGTTGTATTGTGTTTGGGTGCATTTGGGATTGTTTTGTAACTCCATGAAACTCAATGCAAAATAGGGTGAACTGGGGCAATTAATGCAAAAGTTCGTGCCTTGAAGCCACGTCAGGATTTTTCGCAACGAACGCACCCAATCCACCCCATTGGACCCTAAACTCATGTTTTTGTAAGTTTCATAGTGTTTGCATTCATCTGTTATCGTTTCGTAACTGCATGAGCCACGTCAGGATTTTTCGCAACGAACGCACCCAATCCACCCCATTGGACCCTAAACTCATATTTTTGTAAGTTTCATAGTGTTTGCATTCATCTGTTATCGTTTCGTAACTGCATGAAACTCGATGCAAAACAGGGTGAACTGGTGCAGCTAATGCGAAAGCTCGTGCCACGAAGTCACACTGGGATTTTTCTCTACGTATGCACCCAATCCACCCCATTGGATCCTTAACTCATGTTTTGGTGCGTTGTATAGTGCTTTGGTGCATTTGAGATCATTTCGTAACTCCATGAAACTCGATGCAAAATATGGTGAACTGGTGCAATTAATGCAAAAGTACGTGCATGAAGTCACATCGGGATTTTTTGCCACAAACACACCCAATCCGCCCCATTGGACCGTAAACTCATGTTTTGCTACGTTGCATATTGTTTGGGTGCTTTTGGGATCATTTCGTAACCGCATGAAACTCGATGCAAAACACGGTGAACTGGTGCAATTAATCCGAAAGCTCGTGCCACGATGTCACGCCGGGATTTTTGTCTACGAATGCACCCAATCCAGCCCATTGGACACTAAACTCATGTTTTGGTGCGTTGCATAGTGTTTGGGTGCATTTTGGATCGTTTCATAACTGCATGAAACTTGGTGCAAAACGGGGTGAACTGGTGCAATTAATACAAAAGTTCGTGCCATGAAGTCACGTCGGGATTTTTCGCAACGAACACACCCAATCAACCCCATTGGAACCCGAACTCATGTTTTGGTGCATTGCATAGAGTTTGGGAGCATTTGGGATCGTTTCGAAACTGCATGAAGTTCGATGCAAAACAGGGTGAACTGGTGCAGCTAATGCGAAAGCTCGTGCCACGAAGTCACACTGGGATTTTTCTCTCCGAACGCACCCAATCCACCCCATTGGACCCTAAACTCATGTTTTTGTGCGTTGCATAGTGTTTGGGTGCATTTGGGATCGTTTCATAACTGCATGAAACTCGGTGCAAAACGGGGTGAACTGGTGAAATTAATACAAAAGTTCGTGCCATGAAGTCACATCTTGATTTTTCGCAACGAAAGCACCCAATCCACCCCATTGGACCCTAAACTCATGTTTCAGTGCGTTGTATAGTGTTTGGGTGCATTTGGGATCATTTCGTAACCGCATGAAACTCGATGCAAAAAAGGGTGAACTGTGCAATTAGTGCGAAAGCTCGTGCCACGAAGTCACGCCGGGATTTTTGTCTACGAATGCACCCAATCCACCACCTTGGACCACAAACTCATGTTTTGGTGCGTTGCATAGTGTTTGGGTGCATTTGGGATCGTTTCATAACTGCATGAAACTCGGTGCAAAACGGGGTGAACTGGTGCAATTAATACAAAAGTTTGTGCCATGAAGTCACAATGGGATTTTCCTCAATGAAAGCACCCAATCCGCCCGATTGGACCGTAAACTCATGTTTTGGTGCGTTGCATAGTGTTTGGGTGCATTTGGGATCGTTTCGTAACTGCATCAAACTCGATGCAAAATAGGGTGAACTGGTGCAATTAATGCAAAAGTTCGTGCCATGAAGTCACGTCGGGATTTTTCGCAACAAACGCACCCAATCCACTCCATTGGAGCTTAAATTCATGTTTTGGTGCGTTGCATAGTGTTTGAGAGCATTTGGGATCATTTCGTAACTGCATGAAACTCGGTGCAAAATAGTGTGAACGGGTGCAATTAAGGTAAAAGTACGTGCCATGAAGTCACGTCGGTATTTTTTGCAACAAATGCACCCAATCCACTCCATTGGAGCCTAAACTCAAGTTTTGGTGCGTTGCATAGAGTTTGGGAACATTTGGGATCGTTTCATACCTGCATGAAACTCGATGCAAAATAGGGTGAACTGGTGCAGCTAATGCGAAAGCTCGTGCCACGAAGCCACACCAGGATTTTTCTCTACGAACGCACCCAATCCACCCCATTGGACCCTAAACTCATGTTTTGGTGCGTTGCATAGTGTTTGGGTGCATTTGGTATCGTTTGATAACTGCATGAAACTCGGTGCAAAACGGGGTGAACTGGTGCAATTAGTACAAAAGTTCGTGCCATGAAGTCACAATGGGATTTTTCGCAACGAACACACCCAATCTACCTCATTGGACCCTAAACTCATGTTTCGGTGCATTGTATGGTGTTTGGGTGCATTTGGGATCGTTTCGTAACTCCATGAAACTCAATGCAAAACAGGGTGAACTATTGCAATTAATGCTAAAGTTTGTGCCACGAAGTCACGTCGGGATTTTTCGCAACGAACACACCCAATCAACCACATTCGAACCCAAACTCATGTTTTGGTGCGTTGCATAGTGTATGGGTGCGTTAGTTATGGTTCTGTAACTGCATGAAACTCGGTGCAAAACGGTGTAAACTGGTGCAATTAATGCAAAAGTACGTGCCACGAAGTCACGTCCGGATTTTTCGCAACGAACGCACCCAATCCACCCCGTTGGCCCATAAGCTCATGTTTCGATGTGTTGTATAGTGTTTGGGTGCATTTGGGATCGTTTTGTACCTCCATGAAACTCGATGCAAAATAGGGTGAACTGGCGCAATTAATGCAAAAGTTCGTGCCACGAACTCACATCGGGATTTTTCGCAATGAACGCACCCAATTCACCCCATTGGACCCTAAACTCATGTTTGGTAAGTTTCATAGTGTTTGGGTTCATCTGTTATTGTTTCGTAACTGCATGAAACTCGGTGCAAAACGGTGTCAACTGGTGCAATTAATGCGAAAGCTCGTGCCACGAAGTCACACCGGGATTTTTCTCTACGAACGCACCCAATCCGCCCCATTGGACCCTAAACTCATGTTTTGGTGCGTTGCATAGTGTTTGGGTGCATTAGGGATCATTTCATAACTGCATGAAACTCGGTGCAAAACGGGGTGAACTGGTGAAATTAATACAAAAGTTCGTGCCGTGAAGTCACATCGAAATTTTTTGCAACGAACGCACCCAATCCGCCCCATTGGACCCTATACTCATGTTTCAGTGCGTTGTATTGTGTTTGGGTGCATTTGGGATCGTTTTGTAACTCCATGAAACTCAATGCAAAATAGGGTGAACTGGGGCAATTAATGCAAAAGTTCGTGCCTTGAAGCCACGTCAGGATTTTTCGCAACGAACGCACCCAATCCACCCCATTGGACCCTAAACTCATGTTTTTGTAAGTTTCATAGTGTTTGCATTCATCTGTTATCGTTTCGT
The DNA here is from genome assembly GCF_016808335.1 of Panicum virgatum. Taxonomy (NCBI): domain Eukaryota; kingdom Viridiplantae; phylum Streptophyta; class Magnoliopsida; order Poales; family Poaceae; genus Panicum; species Panicum virgatum. Next base: position 49,971 of record NW_024376379.1, read on the forward strand.
AACTGCATGAGCCACGTCAGGATTTTTCGCAACGAACGCACCCAATCCACCCCATTGGACCCTAAACTCATATTTTTGTAAGTTTCATAGTGTTTGCATTCATCTGTTATCGTTTCGTAACTGCATGAAACTCGATGCAAAACAGGGTGAACTGGTGCAGCTAATGCGAAAGCTCGTGCCACGAAGTCACACTGGGATTTTTCTCTACGTATGCACCCAATCCACCCCATTGGATCCTTAACTCATGTTTTGGTGCGTTGTATAGTGCTTTGGTGCATTTGAGATCATTTCGTAACACCATGAAACTCGATGCAAAATATGGTGAACTGGTGCAATTAATGCAAAAGTACGTGCATGAAGTCACATAGGGATTTTTTGCCACAAACACACCCAATCCGCCCCATTGGACCGTAAACTCATGTTTTGCTACGTTGCATATTGTTTGGGTGCTTTTGGGATCATTTCGTAACCGCATGAAACTCGATGCAAAACACGGTGAACTGGTGCAATTAATCCGAAAGCTCGTGCCACGATGTCACGCCGGGATTTTTGTCTACGAATGCACCCAATCCAGCCCATTGGACACTAAACTCATGTTTTGGTGCGTTGCATAGTGTTTGGGTGCATTTTGGATCGTTTCATAACTGCATGAAACTTGGTGCAAAACGGGGTGAACTGGTGCAATTAATACAAAAGTTCGTGCCATGAAGTCACGTCGGGATTTTTCGCAACGAACACACCCAATCAACCCCATTGGGACCCGAACTCATGTTTTGGTGCATTGCATAGAGTTTGGGAGCATTTGGGATCGTTTCGAAACTGCATGAAGTTCGATGCAAAACAGGGTGAACTGGTGCAGCTAATGCGAAAGCTCGTGCCACGAAGTCACACTGGGATTTTTCTCTACGAACGCACCCATTCCACCCCATTGGACCCTAAACTCATGTTTTTGTGCGTTGCATAGTGTTTGGGTGCATTTGGGATCGTTTCATAACTGCATGAAACTCGGTGCAAAACGGGGTGAACTGGTGAAATTAATACAAAAGTTCGTGCCATGAAGTCACATCTTGATTTTTAGCAACGAAAGCACCCAATCCACCCTATTGGACCCTAAACTCATGTTTCGGTGCGTTGTATAGTGTTTGGGTGCATTTGGGATCATTTCGTAACCACATGAAACTCGATGCAAAAAAGGGTGAACTGTGCAATTAGTGCGAAAGCTCGTGCCACGAAGTCATGCCGGGATTTTTGTCTACGAATGCACCCAATCCACCACCTTGGACCACAAACTCATGTTTTGGTGCGTTGCATAGTGTTTAGGTGCATTTGGGATCGTTTCATAACTGCATGAAACTCGGTGCAAAACGGGGTGAACTGGTGCAATTAATACAAAAGTTCGTGCCGTGAAGTCACATCGAAATTTTTCTCAATGAAAGCACCCAATCCGCCCGATTGGACCGTAAACTCATGTTTTGGTGCGTTGCATAGTGTTTGGGTGCATTTGGGATCGTTTCGTAACTGCATCAAACTCGATGCAAAACAGGGTGAACTGGTGCAATTAATTCAAAAGTTCGTGCCACGAAGTCACGTCGGGATTTTTCGCAACAAACGCACCCAATCCACTCCATTGGAGCTTAAATTCATGTTTTGGTGCGTTGCATAGTGTTTGAGAGCATTTGGGATCGTTTCAAACTGCATGAAACTCGGTGCAAAATAGTGTGAACGGGTGCAATTAAGGTAAAAGTACGTGCCATGAAGTCACGTCGGTATTTTTTGCAACAAATGCACCCAATCCACTCCATTGGAGCCTAAACTCAAGTTTTGGTGCGTTGCATAGAGTTTGGGAACATTTGGGATCGTTTCATAACTGCATGAAACTCGATGCAAAATAGGGTGAACTGGTGCAGCTAATGCGAAAGCTCGTGCCACGAAGCCACACCAGGATTTTTCTCTACGAACGCACCCAATCCACCCCATTAGACCCTAAACTCATGTTTTGGTGCGTTGCATAGTGTTTGGGTGCATTTGGTATCGTTTCATAACTGCATGAAACTCGGTGCAAAACGGGGTGAACTGGTGCAATTAGTACAAAAGTTCGTGCCATGAAGTCACAATGGGATTTTTCGCAACGAACACACCCAATCTACCTCATTGGACCCTAAACTCATGTTTCGGTGCATTGTATGGTGTTTGGGTGCATTTGGGATCGTTTCGTAACTCCATGAAACTCAATGCAAAACAGGGTGAACTATTGCAATTAATGCTAAAGTTCGTGCCACGAAGTCACGTCGGGATTTTTCGCAACGAACACACCCAATCAACCACATTCGAACCCAAACTCATGTTTTGGTGCGTTGCATAGTGTATGGGTGCGTTAGTTATGGTTCTGTAACTGCATGAAACTCGGTGCAAAACGGTGTAAACTGGTGCAATTAATGCAAAAGTACGTGCCACGAAGTCACGTCCGGATTTTTCGCAACGATCGCACCCAATCCACCCCGTTGGCCCATAAGCTCATGTTTCGATGTGTTGTATAGTGTTTGGGTGCATTTGGGATCGTTTCGTACCTCCATGAAACTCGATACAAAATAGGGTGAACTGGCGCAATTAATGCAAAAGTTCGTGCCACGAACTCACATCGGGATTTTTCGCAATGAACGCACCCAATTCACCCCATTGGACCCTAAACTCATGTTTGGTAAGTTTCATAGTGTTTGGGTTCATCTGTTATTGTTTCGTAACTGCATGAAACTCGGTGCAAAACGGTGTCAACTGGTGCAATTAATGCGAAAGCTCGTGCCACGAAGTCACACCGGGATTTTTCTCTACGAACGCACCCAATCCGCCCCATTGGACCCTAAACTCATGTTTTGGTGCGTTGCATAGTGTTTGGGTGCATTAGGGATCATTTCATAACTGCATGAAACTCGGTGCAAAACGGGGTGAACTGGTGAAATTAATACAAAAGTTCGTGCCGTGAAGTCACATCGAAATTTTTTGCAACGAACGCACCCAATCCGCCCCATTGGACCCTATACTCATGTTTCAGTGCGTTGTATTGTGTTTGGGTGCATTTGGGATCGTTTTGTAACTCCATGAAACTCAATGCAAAATAGGGTGAACTGGGGCAATTAATGCAAAAGTTCGTGCCTTGAAGCCACGTCAGGATTTTTCGCAACGAACGCACCCAATCCACCCCATTGGACCCTAAACTCATGTTTTTGTAAGTTTCATAGTGTTTGCATTCATCTGTTATCGTTTCGTAACTGCATGAGCCACGTCAGGATTTTTCGCAACGAACGCACCCAATCCACCCCATTGGACCCTAAACTCATATTTTTGTAAGTTTCATAGTGTTTGCATTCATCTGTTATCGTTTCGTAACTGCATGAAACTCGATGCAAAACAGGGTGAACTGGTGCAGCTAATGCGAAAGCTCGTGCCACGAAGTCACACTGGGATTTTTCTCTACGTATGCACCCAATCCACCCCATTGGATCCTTAACTCATGTTTTGGTGCGTTGTATAGTGCTTTGGTGCATTTGAGATCATTTCGTAACTCCATGAAACTCGATGCAAAATATGGTGAACTGGTGCAATTAATGCAAAAGTACGTGCATGAAGTCACATCGGGATTTTTTGCCACAAACACACCCAATCCGCCCCATTGGACCGTAAACTCATGTTTTGCTACGTTGCATATTGTTTGGGTGCTTTTGGGATCATTTCGTAACCGCATGAAACTCGATGCAAAACACGGTGAACTGGTGCAATTAATCCGAAAGCTCGTGCCACGATGTCACGCCGGGATTTTTGTCTACGAATGCACCCAATCCAGCCCATTGGACACTAAACTCATGTTTTGGTGCGTTGCATAGTGTTTGGGTGCATTTTGGATCGTTTCATAACTGCATGAAACTTGGTGCAAAACGGGGTGAACTGGTGCAATTAATACAAAAGTTCGTGCCATGAAGTCACGTCGGGATTTTTCGCAACGAACACACCCAATCAACCCCATTGGAACCCGAACTCATGTTTTGGTGCATTGCATAGAGTTTGGGAGCATTTGGGATCGTTTCGAAACTGCATGAAGTTCGATGCAAAACAGGGTGAACTGGTGCAGCTAATGCGAAAGCTCGTGCCACGAAGTCACACTGGGATTTTTCTCTCCGAACGCACCCAATCCACCCCATTGGACCCTAAACTCATGTTTTTGTGCGTTGCATAGTGTTTGGGTGCATTTGGGATCGTTTCATAACTGCATGAAACTCGGTACAAAACGGGGTGAACTGGTGAAATTAATACAAAAGTTCGTGCCATGAAGTCACATCTTGATTTTTCGCAACGAAAGCAACCAATCCACCCCATTGGACCCTAAACTCATGTTTCGGTGCGTTGTATAGTGTTTGGGTGCATTTGGGATCATTTCGTAACCGCATGAAACTCGATGCAAAAAAGGGTGAACTGTGCAATTAGTGCGAAAGCTCGTGCCACGATGTCACGCCGGGATTTTTGTCTACGAATGCACCCAATCCACCACCTTGGACCACAAACTCATGTTTTGGTGCGTTGCATAGTGTTTGGGTGCATTTGGGATCGTTTCATAACTGCATGAAACTCGGTGCAAAACGGGGTGAACTGGTGCAATTAATACAAAAGTTCGTGCCATGAAGTCACAATGGGATTTTCCTCAATGAAAGCACCCAATCCGCCCGATTGGACCGTAAACTCATGTTTTGGTGCGTTGCATAGTGTTTGGGTGCATTTGGGATCGTTTCGTAACTGCATCAAACTCGATGCAAAACAAGGTGAACTGGTGCAATTAATGCAAAAGTTCGTGCCATGAAGTCACGTCGGGATTTTTCGCAACAAACGCACCCAATCCACTCCATTGGAGCTTAAATTCATGTTTTGGTGCGTTGCATAGTGTTTGAGAGCATTTGGGATCATTTCGTAACTGCATGAAACTCGGTGCAAAATAGTGTGAACGGGTGCAATTAAGGTAAAAGTACGTGCCATGAAGTCACGTCGGTATTTTTTGCAACAAATGCACCCAATCCACTCCATTGGAGCCTAAACTCAAGTTTTGGTGCGTTGCATAGAGTTTGGGAACATTTGGGATCGTTTCATACCTGCATGAAACTCGATGCAAAATAGGGTGAACTGGTGCAGCTAATGCGAAAGCTCGTGCCACGAAGCCACACCAGGATTTTTCTCTACGAACGCACCCAATCCACCCCATTGGACCCTAAACTCATGTTTTGGTGCGTTGCATAGTGTTTGGGTGCATTTGGTATCGTTTGATAACTGCATGAAACTCGGTGCAAAACGGGGTGAACTGGTGCAATTAGTACAAAAGTTCGTGCCATGAAGTCACAATGGGATTTTTCGCAACGAACACACCCAATCTACCTCATTGGACCCTAAACTCATGTTTCGGTGCATTGTATGGTGTTTGGGTGCATTTGGGATCGTTTCGTAACTCCATGAAACTCAATGCAAAACAGGGTGAACTATTGCAATTAATGCTAAAGTTCGTGCCACGAAGTCACGTCGGGATTTTTCGCAACGAACACACCCAATCAACCACATTCGAACCCAAACTCATGTTTTGGTGCGTTGCATAGTGTATGGGTGCGTTAGTTATGGTTCTGTAACTGCATGAAACTCGGTGCAAAACGGTGTAAACTGGTGCAATTAATGCAAAAGTACGTGCCACGAAGTCACGTCCGGATTTTTCGCAACGAACGCACCCAATCCACCCCCGTTGGCCCATAAGCTCATGTTTCGATGTGTTGTATAGTGTTTGGGTGCATTTGGGATCGTTTCGTATCTCCATGAAACTCGATGCAAAATAGGGTGAACTGGCGCAATTAATGCAAAAGTTCGTGCCACGAACTCACATCGGGATTTTTCGCAATGAACGCACCCAATTCACCCCATTGGACCCTAAACTCATGTTTGGTAAGTTTCATAGTGTTTGGGTTCATCTGTTATTGTTTCGTAACTGCATGAAACTCGGTGCAAAACGGTGTCAACTGGTGCAATTAATGCGAAAGCTCGTGCCACGAAGTCACACCGGGATTTTTCTCTACGAACGCACCCAATCCGCCCCATTGGACCCTAAACTCATGTTTTGGTGCGTTGCATAGTGTTTGGGTGCATTAGGGATCATTTTATAACTGCATGAAACTCGGTGCAAAACGGGGTGAACTGGTGAAATTAATACAAAAGTTCGTGCCGTGAAGTCACATCGAAATTTTTTGCAACGAACGCACCCAATCCGCCCCATTGGACCCTATACTCATGTTTCAGTGCGTTGTATTGTGTTTGGGTGCATTTGGGATCGTTTTGTAACTCCATGAAACTCAATGCAAAATAGGGTGAACTGGGGCAATTAATGCAAAAGTTCGTGCCTTGAAGCCACGTCAGGATTTTTCGCAACGAACGCACCCAATCCACCCCATTGGACCCTAAACTCATGTTTTTGTAAGTTTCATAGTGTTTGCATTCATCTGTTATCGTTTCGTAACTGCATGAGCCACGTCAGGATTTTTCGCAACGAACGCACCCAATCCACCCCATTGGACCCTAAACTCATATTTTTGTAAGTTTCATAGTGTTTGCATTCATCTGTTATCGTTTCGTAACTGCATGAAACTCGATGCAAAACAGGGTGAACTGGTGCAGCTAATGCGAAAGCTCGTGCCACGAAGTCACACTGGGATTTTTCTCTACGTATGCACCCAATCCACCCCATTGGATCCTTAACTCATGTTTTGGTGCGTTGTATAGTGCTTTGGTGCATTTGAGATCATTTCGTAACTCCATGAAACTCGATGCAAAATATGGTGAACTGGTGCAATTAATGCAAAAGTACGTGCATGAAGTCACATCGGGATTTTTTGCCACAAACACACCCAATCCGCCCCATTGGACCGTAAACTCATGTTTTGCTACGTTGCATATTGTTTGGGTGCTTTTGGGATCATTTCGTAACCGCATGAAACTCGATGCAAAACACGGTGAACTGGGGCAATTAATCCGAAAGCTCGTGCCACGATGTCACGCCGGGATTTTTGTCTACGAATGCACCCAATCCAGCCCATTGGACACTAAACTCATGTTTTGGTGCGTTGCATAGTGTTTGGGTGCATTTTGGATCGTTTCATAACTGCATGAAACTTGGTGCAAAACGGGGTGAACTGGTGCAATTAATACAAAAGTTCGTGCCATGAAGTCACGTCGGGATTTTTCGCAACGAACACACCCAATCAACCCCATTGGAACCCGAACTCATGTTTTGGTGCATTGCATAGAGTTTGGGAGCATTTGGGATCGTTTCGAAACTGCATGAAGTTCGATGCAAAACAGGGTGAACTGGTGCAGCTAATGCGAAAGCTCGTGCCACGAAGTCACACTGGGATTTTTCTCTCCGAACGCACCCAATCCACCCCATTGGACCCTAAACTCATGTTTTTGTGCGTTGCATAGTGTTTGGGTGCATTTGGGATTGTTTCATAACTGCATGAAACTCGGTGCAAAACGGGGTGAACTGGTGAAATTAATACAAAAGTTCGTGCCATGAAGTCACATCTTGATTTTTCGCAACGAAAGCACCCAATCCACCCCATTGGACCCTAAACTCATGTTTCGGTGCGTTGTATAGTGTTTGGGTGCATTTGGGATCATTTCGTAACCGCATGAAACTCGATGCAAAAAAGGGTGAACTGTGCAATTAGTGCGAAAGCTCGTGCCACGAAGTCACGCCGGGATTTTTGTCTACGAATGCACCCAATCCACCACCTTGGACCACAAACTCATGTTTTGGTGCGTTGCATAGTGTTTGGGTGCATTTGGGATCGTTTCATAACTGCATGAAACTCAGTGCAAAACGGGGTGAACTGGTGCAATTAATACAAATGTTCGTGCCATGAAGTCACAATGGGATTTTTCTCAATGAAAGCACCCAATCCGCCCGATTGGACCGTAAACTCATGTTTTGGTGCGTTGCATAGTGTTTGGGTGCATTTGGGATCGTTTCGTAACTGCATCAAACTCGATGCAAAACAGGGTGAACTGGTGCAATTAATGCAAAAGTTCGTGCCACGAAGTCACGTCGGGATTTTTCGCAACAAACGCACCCAATCCACTCCATTGGAGCTTAAATTCATGTTTTGGTGCATTGCATAGTGTTTGAGAGCATTTGGGATCGTTTCGTAACTGCATGAAACTCGGTGCAAAATAGTGTGAACGGGTGCAATTAAGGTAAAAGTACGTGCCATGAAGTCACGTCGGTATTTTTTGCAACAAATGCACCCAATCCACTCCATTGGAGCCTAAACTCAAGTTTTGGTGCGTTGCATAGAGTTTGGGAACATTTGGGATCGTTTCATAACTGCATGAAACTCGATGCAAAATAGGGTGAACTGGTGCAGCTAATGCGAAAGCTCGTGCCACGAAGCCACACCAGGATTTTTCTCTACGAACGCACCCAATCCACCCCATTGGACCCTAAACTCATGTTTTGGTGCGTTGCATAGTGTTTGGGTGCATTTGGTATCGTTTCATAACTGCATGAAACTCGGTGCAAAACGGGGTGAACTGGTGCAATTAGTACAAAAGTTCGTGCCATGAAGTCACAATGGGATTTTTCGCAACGAACACACCCAATCTACCTCATTGGACCCTAAACTCATGTTTCGGTGCATTGTATGGTGTTTGGGTGCATTTGGGATCGTTTCGTAACTCCATGAAACTCAATGCAAAACAGGGTGAACTATTGCAATTAATGCTAAAGTTCGTGCCACGAAGTCACGTCGGGATTTTTCGCAACGAACACACCCAATCAACCACATTCGAACCCAAACTCATGTTTTGGTGCGTTGCATAGTGTATGGGTGCGTTAGTTATGGTTCTGTAACTGCATGAAACTCGGTGCAAAACGGTGTAAACTGGTGCAATTAATGCAAAAGTACGTGCCACGAAGTCACGTCCGGATTTTTCGCAACGATCGCACCCAATCCACCCCGTTGGCCCATAAGCTCATGTTTCGATGTGTTGTATAGTGTTTGGGTGCATTTGGGATCGTTTCGTACCTCCATGAAACTCGATACAAAATAGGGTGAACTGGCGCAATTAATGCAAAAGTTCGTGCCACGAACTCACATCGGGATTTTTCGCAATGAACGCACCCAATTCACCCCATTGGACCCTAAACTCATGTTTGGTAAGTTTCATAGTGTTTGGGTTCATCTGTTATTGTTTCGTAACTGCATGAAACTCGGTGCAAAACGGTGTCAACTGGTGCAATTAATGCGAAAGCTCGTGCCACGAAGTCACACCGGGATTTTTCTCTACGAACGCACCCAATCCGCCCCATTGGACCCTAAACTCATGTTTTGGTGCGTTGCATAGTGTTTGGGTGCATTAGGGATCATTTCATAACTGCATGAAACTCGGTGCAAAACGGGGTGAACTGGTGAAATTAATACAAAAGTTCGTGCCGTGAAGTCACATCGAAATTTTTTGCAACGAACGCACCCAATCCGCCCCATTGGACCCTATACTCATGTTTCAGTGCGTTGTATTGTGTTTGGGTGCATTTGGGATCGTTTTGTAACTCCATGAAACTCAATGCAAAATAGGGTGAACTGGGGCAATTAATGCAAAAGTTCGTGCCTTGAAGCCACGTCAGGATTTTTCGCAACGAACGCACCCAATCCACCCCATTGGACCCTAAACTCATGTTTTTGTAAGTTTCATAGTGTTTGCATTCATCTGTTATCGTTTCGTAACTGCATGAGCCACGTCAGGATTTTTCGCAACGAACGCACCCAATCCACCCTATTGGACCCTAAACTCATATTTTTGTAAGTTTCATAGTGTTTGCATTCATCTGTTATCGTTTCGTAACTGCATGAAACTCGATGCAAAACATGGTGAACTGGTGCAGCTAATGCGAAAGCTCGTGCCACGAAGTCACACTGGGATTTTTCTCTACGTATGCACCCAATCCACCCCATTGGATCCTTAACTCATGTTTTGGTGCGTTGTATAGTGCTTTGGTGCATTTGAGATCATTTCGTAACTCCATGAAACTCGATGCAAAATATGGTGAACTGGTGCAATTAATGCAAAAGTACGTGCATGAAGTCACATCGGGATTTTTTGCCACAAACACACCCAATCCGCCCCATTGGACCGTAAACTCATGTTTTGCTACGTTGCATATTGTTTGGGTGCTTTTGGGATCATTTCGTAACCGCATGAAACTCGATGCAAAACACGGTGAACTGGTGCAATTAATCCGAAAGCTCGTGCCACGATGTCACGCCGGGATTTTTGTCTACGAATGCACCCAATCCAGCCCATTGGACACTAAACTCATGTTTTGGTGTGTTGCATAGTGTTTGGGTGCATTTTGGATCGTTTCATAACTGCATGAAACTTGGTGCAAAACGGGGTGAACTGGTGCAATTAATACAAAAGTTCGTGCCATGAAGTCACGTCGGGATTTTTCGCAACGAACACACCCAATCAACCCCATTGGAACCCGAACTCATGTTTTGGTGCATTGCATAGAGTTTGGGAGCATTTGGGATCGTTTCGAAACTGCATGAAGTTCGATGCAAAACAGGGTGAACTGGTGCAGCTAATGCGAAAGCTCGTGCCACGAAGTCACACTGGGATTTTTCTCTACGAACGCACCCAATCCACCCCATTGGACCCTAAACTCATGTTTTTGTGTGTTGCATAGTGTTTGGGTGCATTTGGGATCGTTTCTTAACTGCACGAAACTCGGTGCAAAACGGGGTGAACTGGTGAAATTAATACAAAAGTTCGTGCCATGAAGTCACATCTTGATTTTTCGCAACGAAAGCACCCAATCCACCCCATTGGACCCTAAACTCATGTTTCGGTGCGTTGTATAGTGTTTGGGTGCATTTGGGATCGTTTCTTAACCGCATGAAACTCGATGCAAAAAAGGGTGAACTGTGCAATTAGTGCGAAAGCTCGTGCCACGAAGTCACGCCGGGATTTTTGTCTACGAATGCACCCAATCCACCACCTTGGACCACAAACTCATGTTTTGGTGCGTTGCATAGTGTTTGGGTGCATTTTGGATCGTTTCATAACTGCATGAAACTCGGTGCAAAACGGGGTGAACTGGTGCAATTAATACAAAAGTTCGTGCCATGAAGTCACATTGGGATTTTTCTCAATGAACGCACCCAATCCGCCCGATTGGACCGTAAACTCATGTTTTGGTGCGTTGCATAGTGTTTGAGTGCATTTGGGATCGTTTCGTAACTGCATCAAACTCAAGGCAAAACAGGGTGAACTGGTGCAATTAATGCAAAAGTTCGTGCCACGAAGTCACGTCGGGATTTTTCGCAACAAACGCACCCAATCCACTCAATTGGAGCCTAAATTCATGTTTTGGTGCGTTGCATTGTAATTGGGTGCATTTGGGATCGTTTCGTAACTCCATGAAACTCGATGCAAAATAGGGTGAACTGGGGCAATTAATGTAAAAGTTCATGCCACAAAGTCACGTCCAGATTTTTCTCACGAACGCACCCAATCCACCCCATTGGACCCTAAACTCATGTTTTGGTGCGTTGTATAGTGCTTTGGTGCATTTGAGATCATTTCGTAACTCCATGAAACTCGATGCAAAATATGGTGAACTGGTGCAATTAATGCAAAAGTTCGTGCCACGAAGTCACGTCGGGATTTTTCGCAACGAATGCAACCAATCCACCCCATTGGACCCTAAACTCATGTTTTGGTAAGTTTCATAGTGTTTGGCTTCATCTGTTATCATTTCATAACTGCATGAAACTTGGTGCAAAACGGTGTGAACTGGTGCAATTAATGCAAAAGTTCGTGCCACAAAGTGACGTCGGGATTTTTCGCAACAAACACACCCAATCCACCCTATTGGACCCTAAACTCATGTTTTGGTGCGTTGCATAGTGTTTGGGTGCATTTGGGATCGTTTCATAACTGCATGAGACTCGGTGAAAACGGGGTGAACTGGTGCAATTAATACAAAAGTTCGTGCCATGAAGTCACATCGGGATTTTTCGCAACGAACCCACCCAATCCGCCCTATTGGACCGTAAACTCATGTTTTGGTGCGTTGCATAGTGTTTGGGTGCATTTGGGATCGTTTCGTAACTGCATCAAACTCGATGCAAAACAGGTTGAATGGTGCATTTAATGCAAAAGTTCGTGCCACGAAGTCACGTCGGGATTTTTCGCAACGAACGCACCCGATCCGCCACATTGGACCGTAAACTCATGTTTTGGTGCATTGCATAGTTTTTGGTGCATTTGGGATTGTTTCGGGTGAACTAGTGCAGCTAATGCGAAAGCTCGTGCCATGAAGTCACATTGGGATTTTTCGCAACGAACGCACCCAATTCGCCCCATTGGACCCTAAACTCATGTTTCGGTGTGTTGTATAGTATTTGGGTGCATTTGGGATCGTTTTGTAACACCATGAAACTCGATGCAAAATAGGGTGAACTGGGGCAATTAATGCAAAAGTTCGTGCCACGAAGTCACGTCAGGATTTTTTGCAACGAATGCACCCAATCCACCCCATTGGAGCCTAAACTCATGGTTTGGTAAGTTTCATAGTGTTTGGGTTCATCTGTTATCGTTTCGTAACTGCGTGAAACTCGGTGCAATACGGTGTGAACTAGTGCAATTAATGCAAAAGTTTGTGCCACGAAGTCACGTCCGGATTTTTCGCAACGAACGCACCCATTCCGCCCCATTGGACCCTAAACTCATGTTTTGGTAAGTTTCATAGTGTTTGGGTTCATCTGTTATCGTTTCGTAACTGCATGAAACTCGATGCAAAACGGTGTGAACTGGTGCAATTAATGCAAAAGTTCGTGCCACGAAGTCACGTCGGGATTTTTCGCAACGAACGCAAACCAATCCACCACATTGGACCCCTAAACTCATGTTTTGGAGAGTTGCATAGTGCTTGGGAGCATTTGGGATCGTTTCGTGACTGCATGAAATCGGTGCCAAACAGTGTGAACTGGTGCAATTAATGCAAAAGTACGTGCCACGAAGTCACGTCGGGATTTTTTGCAACAAACGCACCCAATCCACTCCATTGGAGCCTAAACTTATGTTTTGGTGCGTTGCATAGTGTTTGGCTGCATTTGGGATCGTTTCGTAATCGCATGAAACTCGATGCAAAACTGGGTGAACTAGTGCAATTAATGCGAAAGCTCGTGCCATGAAGTCACGCCAGGATTTTTCTCTACGAACGCACCCAATCCACCCCATTGGGCACTAAACTCATGTTTTGGTGCATTGCATAGTGTTTGGGTGCATTTGGGATCGTTTCATTACTGCATGGAACTCAATGCAAAACGGGGTGAACTGGTGCAATTAATACAAAAGTTCGTGCCACGAAGTCACGTCGGGATTTTTCGCAACGAACGCACCCAATCCACCACATTGGAGCCTGAACTCATGTTTTGGTAAGTTTCATAGTGTTTGGGTTCATCTGTTATCGTTTCGAAACTGCATGAAACTCGGTGCAAAACTGTGTGAATTGGTGCAATTAATGCAAAAGTTCTTGCCACGAAGCCACATCCGGATTTTTCATAACGAACGCACCCAATCCACCGCATTGGACCCTAAACTCTTGTTTTGGTGCGAGTGTTCGGGTGCATTCGGGATCGTTTTGTAACTGCATGAAACTTGGTGCAAAACAATGTGAACTGGTGCAATTAACGCAAAAATACGTGCCACGAAGTCACGTCGGGATTTTTCGCAACGAACGCACCAAATGCACCCCATTGGACCCTAAACTCATGTTTTGGTAAGTTTCATAGTGTTTGGGTTCACCTGTTATCATTTCGTAACTGCATGAAACTCGGTTCAAAACGGTGTGAACTGGTGCAATTAATGCAAAAATACGTGCCACGAAGTCACGTCGGAATTTTTTTGCAACGAACGCACCCAATCCACCACATTAGACCCTAAACTCATGTTTTGGTGCGTTGCATCGTGTTTGGGAGCATTTGGGATCGTTTAGTAACTGCATGAAACTCGGTGCAAAATAGTGTGAACTGGTGCAATTAAGGAAAAAGTACGTGCCATGAAGTCACGACGGTATTTTTTGCAACAAATGCACCCAATCCACTCCATTGGAGCCTAAACTCAAGTTTTGGTGCGTTGCATAGAGTTTGGGAACATTTGGGATCGTTTCATAACTGCAAGAAACTCGATGCAAAATAGGGTGAACTGGTGCAGCTAATACGAAAGCTCGTGCCACGAAGCCACACCAGGATTTTTCTCTACGAACGCACCCAATCCACCCCATTGGACCCTAAACTCATGTTTTGGTGCGTTGCATAGTGTTTGGGTGCATTTGGTATCGTTTCATAACTGCATGAAACTCGGTGCAAAACGGGGTGAACTGGTGCAATTAGTACAAAAGTTCGTGCCATGAAGTCACAATGGGATTTTTCGCAACGAACACACCCAATCTACCTCATTGGACCCTAAACTCATGTTTCGGTGCGTTGTATGGTGTTTGGGTGCATTTGGGATCGTTTCGTAACTCCATGAAACTCGATGCAAAACAGGGTGAACTATTGCAATTAATGCTAAAGTTCGTGCCACGAAGTCACGTTGGGATTTTTCGCAACGAACACACCCAATCAACCACATTCGAACCTGAACTCATGTTTTGGTGCGTTGCATAGTGTATGGGTGCATTAGTTATGGTTCTGTAACTGCATGAAACTCGGTGCAAAACGGTGTAAACTGGTGCAATTAATGCAAAAGTTCGTGCCACGAAGTCACGTCCGGATTTTTCGCAACGAACGCACCCAATCCACCCCATTGGCCCATAAGCTCATGTTTCGATGTGTTGTATAGTGTTTGGGTGCATTTGGGATCATTTCATACCTCCATGAAACTCGATGCAAAATAGGGTGAACTGGCGCAATTAATACAAAAGTTCGTGCCACGAACTCACATCGGGATTTTTCGCAATGAACGCACCCAATTCACCCCATTGGACCCTAAACTCATGTTTTGGTAAGTTTCATAGTGTTTGGGTTCATCTGTTATTGTTTCGTAACTGCATGAAACTCGGTGCAAAACGGTGTGAACTGGTGCAATTAATGCGAAAGCTCATGCCACGAAGTCACACCGGGATTTTTCTCTGCGAACGCACCTAATCCGCCCCATTGGACCCTAAACTCATGTTTTGGTGCGTTGCATAGCGTTTGGGTGCATTAGGGATCGTTTCATAACTGCATGAAACTTGGTGCAAAACGGGGTGAACTGGTGAAATTAATACAAAAGTTCGTGCCATGAAGTCACATCGAAATTTTTCGCAACGAACGCACCCAATCCGCCCCATTGGACCCTATACTCATGTTTCAGTGCGTTGTATTGTGTTTGGGTGCATTTGGGATCGTTTTGTAACTCCATGAAACTCAATGCAAAATAGGGTGAACTGGGGCAATTAATGCAAAAGTTCGTGCCTTGAAGCCACGTCAGGATTTTTCGCAACGAACGCACCCAATCCACCCCATTGGACCCTAAACTCATGTTTTTGTAAGTTTCATAGTGTTTGGATTCATCTGTTATCGTTTTGTAACTGCATGAAACTCGATGCAAAACAGGGGAACTGGTGCAGCTAATGCGAAAGCTCGTGCCACGAACTCACACTGGGATTTTCTCTACGTATGCACCCAATCCCACCCCATTGGATCCTTAACTCATGTTTTGGTGCGTTGTATAGTGCTTTGGTGCATTTGAGATCATTTCGTAACTCCATGAAACTCGATGCAAAATATGGTGAACTGGTGCAATTAATGCAAAAGTACGTGCATGAAGTCACATCGGGATTTTTTGCCACAAACACACCCAATCTGCCCCATTGGACCATAAACTCTTGTTTTGCTACGTTGCATATTGTTTGGGTGCTTTTGGGATCATTTCGTAACCGCATGAAGCTCGATGCAAAACACGGTGAACTGGTGCAATTAATGCGAAAGCTCGTGCCACGAAGTCACGCCGGGATTTTTGTCTACGAATGCACCCAATCCACCCCATTGGACACTAAACTCATGCTTTGGTGCGTTGCATAGTGTTTGGGTGCATTTTGGATCGTTTCATAACTGCATGAAACTTGGTGCAAAACGGGGTGAACTGGTGCAATTAATACAAAAGTTCGTGCCATGAAGTCACGTCGGGATTTTAAACAACGAACACACCCAATCAACCCCATTGGACCCTAAACTCATGTTTCGGTGCATTGTATAGTGTTTGGGTGCATTTGGGATCGTTTCGTAACCGCATGAAACTCGATGCAAAAAAGGGTGAACTGTGTAATTAGTGCGAAAGCTCGTGCCACGATGTCACGCCGGGATTTTTGTCTACGAATGCACCCAATCCACCACCTTGGACCACAAACTCATGTTTTGGTGCGTTGCATAGTGTTTGATTGCATTTGGGATCGTTTCGTAACTGCATCAAACTCGAAGCAAAACATGGTGAACTGGTGCAATTAATGCAAAAGTTCGTGCCACGAAGTCACGTCGGGATTTTTCGCAACAAACGCACCCAATCCACTCCATTGGAGCATAAACTCATGTTTTGGTGCATTGCATAGTGTTTGGGTGCATTTGGGATCGTCTCGTAACCTCATGAAACTCGACGCAAAATAGGGTGAACTAGTGCAATTAATGCGAAAGCTCGTGCCACGAAGTCACATCAGGATTTTTCGCAACGAACGCACCCAATCCACCCCATTGGACCCTAAACTCATGTTTTGGTGCGTTGTATAGTGCTTTGGTGCATTTGAGATCATTTCGTAACTCCATGAAACTCGATGCAAAATATGGTGAACTGGTTGCAATTAATGCAAAAGTTCGTGCCACGAAGTCACGTCGGGATTTTTCGCAACGAATGCAACCAATCCACCCCATTGAACCCTAAACTCATGTTTTGGTAAGTTTCATAGTGTTTTGGCTTCATCTGTTAATCATTTCATAACTGCATGAAACTCGGTGAAAACGGGTGTGAACTGTGCAATTAATGCAAAAGTTCGTGCCACAAAGTGACGTCGGGATTTTTCGCAACGAACACACCCAATCACCCCATTGGACCCTAAACTCATGTTTTGGTGCGTTGCATAGTGTTGGGTGCATTTGGGATCGTTTCATAACTGCATGAAACTCGGTGCAAAACGGGGTGAACTGGTGCAATTAATACAAAAGTTCGTGCCATGAAGTCACATCGGGATTTTTCGCAACGAACCCACCAATCCGCCCTATGGACCGTAAAACTCATGTTTGGTGCGTTGCATAGTGTTTGGGTGCATTTGGGATCGTTCGAAACTGCACAAATCGATGCAAAACAGGTTGAACTGGTGCATTTAATGCAAAA